>NC_031971.2:3090806-3390806 GCF_001858045.2 Oreochromis niloticus
GGTCTGTGTGCGATATTTAAATGCCCTTAGACATTAACAGTGAGCTCCAAGGTTGTTGTCCTGCTATGAAAGAGTATGTCCTTTGACTCTCTTGTGTTTCTTTGTGTGAAGGTACTGCATTATTAATTGGTTGCTGATAAACTGTAGAATATTTATTTTAAACTGTACTAAGATCCTTGCGGACATTTCTTCAGTTGCTTTCTTTTCTGTCAAAGCATGACAAACAAAGGCAAACAACACACAGCTCCCATTGTACCAAACCGCTGGATGGAATAACAAGTAACACAGCACCAGCTCCTATTTTCAAATTTTGGAAAATCATGTTATTGGGAATTTCCACCTCCCCGTTCAACCTTATATAACTTTCCAGCCAGCCGAGGGAGTTTGGCAAGTCCCCGAGGTTGTGATAAGCTATTTAAGAAGCCATTTATATTTCATTTCAATCAGAGCAAATCCACTCTAATTAAAAAATTTCATTGTAAACCAATCAACCTTTGCAGGCGAGTTCCCATTCCCAATAATCAGGTGAAGTCATTAATGAGCGACCGCTAGCTCTTAATTCCTCCCCCCACTAAGTCCATTCTCTCTTTTGCATTTTTATTTCCTTCGGTAAGAATGGAGCAATAAAACGATAACAGAAGTTGCTGGGGAGAAAACCTTTAACACTTGGAGTAATTACTTCTCTTTGTGTCTTTCTTTTTAAATTAATTTTAATTACAGGCGTCAGTATTGCCTGTAAAATGTCCACTTTAGTCTAATCTAAAGTAATGTAGCTGCTAATGAAGAGAGAATTCAATGTGTGGAGCCAAATGGCCTTTTGGCTCTGAGTCTCTCACCCACTGGCTCACTTACATAGTGGTCAAAGATACATGGGCAGGTGGACCCACACACACACACACACACACACACACACACACACACACACACACTCAGTGTATGTGAGTTATATTTAAGCTCCAATGGGCTGGTAAACACAAAAAGCACAGATTTGATCTTTTCTTTTTTCTGGGAGTTTCATTACAATAAATCCTCTTTGTGTGTGTGTGTGTGTGTGTGTGTGTGTGTGTGTGTTTTGTCTCACTATATATGGAGGCCTTAAAAAACTCCATGCAGCCTTTAAGAGTACTTAAACCATGTTTAACATTGGCAAAGGTCACAAATCCAGTCCAGTTGCCGCTGTGCCACTGACACTGTGTTAATGACTCGACCAACCAAAGTGAAATTTTAGACAAACACTTCATAATGAAAACTGGAGGTGAAACAGAGCAGCAGCATTTGAAACAACATGCTTTACAATCTGCCTTTTATTCTTCAGTCATGCTCTCTTTTATTTAATGTGGAGGATATATATATATAAATATATTACCCCACTTTTATCCTTCAATCTCAGGGTTTGGGGGTCATTGCTCCAAGTGCTCCGATTACCACGGGGAGCCCTGTTGACCTCACATCTTCTTGAGCTCCTCTCTCAGCTTTTAGTATTTCTCAAGCTTCTTATGTTCCTTCTCCGTGTTGTTACTATCACTCGGTATAGCTACATCTATCACTATGACCTTTCTCTGCTTGTCCAGCACTTCTGTGTCCAGTAGGTCCGTCATTACCAATTTGTCCATTTGTGTCTGGACGTCCCACAGGGTCTTAGCTTTGATCTGGGGATTTCCAGGCTGAGCTTAGCCTGTGTGCTATGGCAGCCTGGGCCTGGTGTCTTGCCTGATGTGGTAGACCCTGGGCTCTAGAGCTCTTCTGCTTAGGGGTTGTTCCTGTGCTGCCCTGGTTAATGCCTCTTTGTTTTCTTTCAGTCCAGCTTTGTCCAGCCACTGGTAGGACTTCTCGATATCAGCCATGTCCTTTCTCTCCTTTAAGTACATCGTTTTGCAGCGACATGTCCTTGCTCTTCTTGCCCCTCTTCTCAGGTTTCTGCTGCCTGAGGTATTCACTGAGCACACTATCAGTTGTGTGTCATTTAGTGTAAGAAATATATTTTTTTTTAGTATTCTTCAGCCTTGACTTCAGTCTGGTCTTTGCTCAGTAGTTTTCACTGTTGATTTTAAAAGTGCAATGAACTGAAGGCCCTAGTTTGTCTCACCTTAGTAATTAGCTGTTGTATAGTTTTAAACAGAAAAAGCAGTCACTAATCATAGAAACATATCAAGCAAATAAAGGGCTCGAACCGTTTTCATGAATTAAATCATAAACGAAAATAAAAAAGATTTCATGCTGCTGCCTAAAACAGACTCAAGTCTGTTTGCTGAGATATAGATGCTGAGGTTCAAAACAAGCTGGCCGTGCTTGAAATGAAAGACATGTACATAACAGTAATTTATCTCTGTTATTGCTGGACAACAACTGTATTTTAAATTATTAAACATTGCACTGTCGCTGTCAGTGTAAAGGACCAATGAAGACTGAGGATGGTCCCTACGAGCAGCTTCAGACTCCATCAGTTTTTGTGGGAAACTGATTTCTGCAGTAATTCACAGAAGAATTCAGACCAAGATTTTTCCTCCACACATGGAAGATTTTGTGAAACATCAAATTATGCTTAAATCATCAAACACTTTGGTTCTGTTCTGGCACACGGACCTGCTGAACAGCTGATGATTTGTGGCCTGGCTTAAAGTAAATCGTACCAAAAGGAATGGAGCAGGCTAAGCCACTGGGGCCAGTTATAGTTGGATGTAGGCACACTTGGCACCAGAGCATCAAATCAGGGCCAGTTCTGGCAACCAGGTAGAACATTTCTGAGGCTGTGGACTACATAATTGTAGCAACTCCTCAACTTTATTTAGGGGTCAGGAAACCCATTGTAGTATGTCTGACTATTGGGAATTTATCATAAATCTGGTGTGAGCTCAAAAACTAGACAAGAACAGCTGTTTAAGATGCATCTGAAGTGTTAAGGTTTTGTAGTCACATGATGAGGGTTGCAAAAAGAAAAGGCAAAGCACTGAGCATCGAGAGTTCAATCGTCACTGGACACTTTTGTATCTTTAGAAGCACAATGGTTATTCCTACAGTGGTGGTTTGTAGAAAGCAGTCCTGCAACTCTGATGACAATTTTGCAGCTTCGTGCAGGAAAACAAGCTGGACCTTTAAAAGAATATCAGGCTAGTTACCCATTTGCATTCATTTAGAATCACAGTCTTGGAAACATCGGTGCAACGCCTCTCAAGGCTTTTCAAGTGTCACATGTGCCCCTGCAGCCAGCATACACACAGAGAGCCGTCCTACTGTAGGACCACACTGCTAATCTCTACACCACTTTGCTCCCAATACACAAGACAGATACTCTATAAAACTTCATCAGAATTAATTCAGTGTTTCATTCAACTTAAAGGAAACAATAAAACCTTAAAATCATGGTTATCAACTCATTTAATCCCAAATTTTCCCCTGCAAAATAAGTGCATGCATTTTACACCTTAGACGTCTGTACACACAATGTGTTTACTGTTGTTAGTGTCACAGGGGGTTAAAACAGCAACAGTTGTTGCCGGTGGGATTAAATGGGTTAATTTACCTCATTTGCTTTAATTTCCAGTCCAAAGCAACTCGAGCACAGTGTTGCTGCTTTGATTGAATGTGGACCTTTGCTGGAAAATGTGATCTACAATTTGATTTGTGATCTTTAATGTAATGTCAATCCACACAACAAATCATCCAGTCTAAAGGACCATGGTGGCTGTTAATCACTGGCATCAGTTAAAGCCTGTGTGAGCTTTTTTTATGTACGAGTTTTTAAAAGGCTCTGAAAGTCTCACACTTTAAAACCAGGAGATTTCAAAAACTGTACAATGAAATGATAACACACAATGACTATGACATTAAATGACTCACAACATTTCAACAAGGAGGACTGGAAAGAAGCTGCTGAGGAAGTGTGAGGGCCTGCTCTGTGTACGATTTCTCTATGAATGGAAACGATAAAGATGTGCTGGAGTCCTCGGTGTGCGTTCAACGAGCCAAAGTCTGATCACAGTTCACAGTCTGCAGATATATTTGAAACTTTGCTCTTTACATCCACACACACAGCCAGGTGCTGTGCTCAGAACAGACAACTACACACAAACTCACACACTCACACTTGTAACATGCTCATACCTCCTTGGTGCTTCATCTCGATGCCATCCGCCATTTTGTATGTCAGAACAGGAGAAAATATATCCTAAAATGTCTGCCACACAAAATGAACTCGACAGTTCACCAGCGCAGTCCGTGAGCCAACCGAAAAAACCAGTTCAAATCCAGCATCTTCCTTAAGAAATGTTCCCTAGCACATTTTCATCGATGCATTTCTTTCCATCTTTTTGGGGATTTGTCTGGTGATTTGATCAGATTTCCTTGGTGACTTGATGAGCTTTGTGGAAACTCATCCCTCGGGTTGCGCGACTGTGGGCCCGTAATAATATCACAGAGCTCCCCCCTCACTCACACGTTTCTGTGATTTGTGTGTGTGATAGAGGCCTCAGTGAGAGACCAAGCGCTAACCTTTACTGAATTGGCTCACACTTAATCCCCTCACCCTGGGGTGACTGGCACAAAGATGCTACGCTCCCTCCCTTTACATGCTTCTTACAACTATTTCACACACACACACACACACACACACACAGGAGACATAAAATGATCAATGTACATGCCGTCACCAAACTTCAGTTACATGTTTAAAATGAACATACGTCACAGTTTAAACCACACAAACATTCATTCTTTCTATATCTTGTTTTCCTACCAAACCATAGAAAATACCAACTGCACAATTACTTTTAATATCAGTATGAACACATTACTCGCACATACTATTCACAATACATACTCATACTTGTCCCTTTAAAGTACTGCTGAAGGGAGGTTAGGATTGGTTAAATGTAAAGTTCATTAACTCTGTAACATCTGAACAGCCAGTCTCTTTTAGAGACTACATAGTAATAATTTGGAGTTGTAATTGGACTGATGAGTGCCTGCAGTCACTTTTATGTATTGTTTGCATTCAATCACTGAGGGATTGTGTTTAGTAAAGTAATTTGCTAACCAACGCACTCCTGCACAGGCAGTTCTAAACCATCTTTCAGTCACATCTGTGCTGTCAGCCCACACTCGCACACACTCCTGCACGCCTCAGAGGGAAGCAGTCATGACATTCTTTTGCTAAATAACACTACTATCCTCTGCTGGAAACTCGGACATGAATACACACACACTGCTTCACACAAGTACACAGTATTTCACATACACAAGCACACACAGCCTTTGATGCACACAACAGGAGAGTGGGTACAGAGGGTAGGGAGCCAAACCCCTCTGTGGAGCTTTGGATTATGGGATAGCAATAAGGAAAAAAGAGAGGCTGGTGGGAATGATTCAAGGAAGCAAATAAGAAGAAAGAAAATACAGGAGAAGAAAAATATTATAAAATAAAAAAATGGAAATGAAAAAATGGAGTGATAACACAGAATGCTTTCACTTTTCACTTTACAAGAAAAAAATGAGGTTGTAATAATTAAGGAAGTGGTAGAAGTGGAGAACAAAAAAGTTAGAATATGAGAACAGGGCTCCAGAAACATGTGTAAGAGGAAAAAGGCAGAGCAGAGAAACAAAGCAGAGGAGAACAAGAGGCCGAGCAGGAAGAGAACAGAGAGAGGGGAAAAGGAAGGATTAAAATCAAATAGACTTACAGGTGCTGTTTTTCCACTCCTTTACAAGCGACTGACTGAAAGCTGGAAGAGGCTGCAGGAGAGAAGAGAGCGGGAGAGAGAGAGGGGAGTCAGCTGAGGTCACTAGTTTCTCAAGGTAAAACTGGAAGGGAAATATAAAATAGAATGAATGAATAATTAAACGCAGCTTAAAATGCAAACATACATCCATCATTTATTTACTTTTCCATATTTTATTTTGTAGTGTAACAATACCTGTGAAATAGCAATAGATAATTCAATAATTCAAGGATAAACAAATGTGCTGAAGGGCAGTGGAGCTCTAAAAAAAAAATTACAAAAGAAAAAGTCAGAACCAACATAGATAGACACACACACACACACACACACACACACACACACACACACAGTCTGTCATCATAATCTTGTGCACTCACAGTCTTCAGCAATGTGTCTATGTGCTGTTCAACTGTGCATGAGCACATATAATGACACTGCGAGCGTGAGTTTGGATTACATTAAAGCGACGACCCACCTCCAAAATAAAAGCTCTCTAGCACCATCTGTTGACAGGGACACTAACATACATGTGCTGGGACACAACCTTAACAGACCTCAAAGCGCCCAGCAACGACATACTGAGATGGAGTTTCATGAGCAGTTTGAAAAAAGTGAACATGAAGTAACATTATAACTAACATAGTATAGTTATTATAACTAACTAATGGTTCTTTAGCAAATAATTCAGTGGTGCTTTAGTTAAGACAGACGAACAGTCACGGGGCAGCGAAAAGACAGAGCGGTAAAGAGGAATCATGTCTGAGTAGGTTTCTGCATTATCAGAAGTTTGCAATATGAAATGGTTAAATGGGGATTTCTATACAAAATATGAGGTAATAAATAGTGAGTAATAGTAAGTAAATAATAATCCAATCCTTTCAAACACTGCCAGTGTGACATTTAAATGTACATAAAACAAGTTCTTTGTTTCCATGGATTATGTATGGATGGAGGGTAGAAGTGGAAAAATCTGTGTTTCATGGAAAAATATGGAGACACAAAAAAAAAGAAATGAGGAAAAAAGGATCTGTCCCTCACCCACACGCATTCCCATCTCCAGGTCACCACGAGCTGACTGTGCTCAGTGTACCAGGGTCAAAACTGAGCCGCTGAACAAGGAACAACACAACAACTTTGTGAGTATATTGTTCTTTACACTTTTATTCTTTTCTTTGATTTTTATATTTGATTTAGTTTGGTTTTTCCTCATTTTCCTCATTAGAAATGACAGTTTAAAGATAGAGGACACCATATATTGAACTGATTATGAAGAGTTTTATAAGATTTTGAACATTCAGAGGTAATAAAATTAATGATTCAAAAATGACCCATTGGACCTATAAAATATATCATATCTCCATCACTAAATGACAGTTTAAAGATGGAAAATTAGAGATCAATAATTACCAAAATCATTTGTATGAAATGACTAAGGTATTAAAGTAAAAAAAAAATCTTTAAAGTAAAGATTAAAGTATGCACAAGCTCTAAAATCAAAATGACATTTTAATGTTGAAATATTATTATTCTCATTATTTTGCAAATTTACAGTTTTACAAAAAACTGTAAAAAAAATAGTAAAGGAAAAAAAAAACAGAAAAAAGTTTGTATTAAAAATCCAAATTATAGCCATTTATGTAGATTCATCAATATAAATGTGTTTTAGTGTTTGAATGTTATGCCCAGTGTTCATGCTCAATGTGAGTATATTTCAGTTTGTTAGTTTAATAAATGATAATATTATTTCTAATTTTAAACAAGTTTTGGACAGATTTCTAAAATATTTGGGTCTTTTTGTTTTTATAACAAATGGTTTCATCCATTTTTTTAGCATTCTACATGAAACCGAATGGAATGATTTGCAAATCTCATAAACTGATGAAGTAAAATAAAACCATAAAATGATTCTCATAAACATAAAATATTCTCCATGGAACATAGAAAATATAAAAACATATAATAAAAAACAAGTTGGGGCAGCAACATTTTTAACACTTTCTTTAACAACAGGGAGTAAACATCTGGGAACTGAGGATTCCAGCGTTTTCCATTTTAAATGAGTTTTTGCTCCTAGAATGAGGCAACACTGTGTTATATTTACATACAGCTGTTTCTTTGGATGACAGAGCTGTAATACGTATTTGTCGATGGTATCTGTGCTCACAGCCAGTGATTTTGTGATGTTTCGGAGCCCATGCACTGATTTCCATGACAGCATCATGTCTGTTTTTTATGCAGTGCTGCCTGAGGGCCCAGAGATCACGGGTACTGATTTTTGTTTTAGTCATCAAATCTTCACATCCACACATCACAATGTTCCACATGTCGGACATATTACACTCCAATCTGTTTGGTTGAGAACTTTTCCCTTAATGGTGGAGTCCTTTTTTATACTGAAATGTATAAAAAAGAAAGAACAAAATGAAGCAAAAAACAAGCAGATGAATATTAATAGGACTGAGCAGATGCACCAGTGCTGTCTATCTACTGCATGTCTTCTCAAAGTGGAGCTTAACCTTAGAAAAGCAAGGCTCGCACACAGTACAGCTCTCAGAGTTCAGCTCATTTTTTACAGAAGTGCTTGGAATAAATAATCACCCATTTATGTGGTAAATCAATAAATCCCACACCGAGCAGGTGGATGTATGTTCCACCCAGATTAATGCACAGTTGTGATTCGTAGGCAATGAAATTAAAATCACTACCAAAGTTACATTTCCTCATGAATTATGACAGTCTTTACAAATATTTAGAGCAGCAAGGTGGCCGTGACTTATCTACATTCAGAAGCCTTCAGATCAGCTGTCCAAGTTCAGATAGATGACTGGAGGCACTGACAGAAGGAAAGACAAAAACTCACAATGGAGCTTTTGGTATCAACATGATAAGAGAGAAAGAGCATCCTGAATTCATCATTTTTCACACTATGTATTTATTTTAAAAATACATTGTTGGCTGTTTTGGGGCACATCTTGATGACATATTAAGTAAAAAAAAAAAGCACCTTGTATTAATTTATTCGTGAGAACGATCATGGATCAGACAGCAGGGTGCCCCAGAAGAAAAAGCACTGGTTATAAAAGTAATCTGTTCTGATCTAAAGCAGATTGTATCAGTTTCTAAGGTGATAGATGAATAAATACAAACGTTTAGATAAGTGTCTCAGCATATTTACCAATACCTCATTCATTAACCTTTCTTCACCATCTTGTGTGTGAAATGTATAATAAAGAAAGAACAAAATGAACCAAAGAACAAGCAGATTAATATTAATCGTGGTGGGAGTGAGCACATGCACCAGTGCTATGTCTATCTACTGCATTTCTTCTCATTAAAGAAAAAAATGTCAGAGCAAAAACCTGACATTTCCTCTTCCTCCTATAATACCAGTCTTCCACACTCTTCGCTGCCCACTAAGTTTGCTGTTGGCAGGTGGCAGCTCAGTGTATGGCCTGTTAGTGAGCTCCTAGATATCACGAGGGAGGGGTTGGACTTGTACAGAAGCAAGAGACAGAGTCGGGGGAGCTTCACTGAGATCCCCTCACCCCAACCCAGGCCTAATGACGTGGAGCAGCCCCTTCACTCCTGCTGCTCTCCAAGCATCAAAACTACAGGAAGAGAGTCAGGAGTCATGTCCTATTCTCAGTTCCACTCTGCTAAACAGGTGCAGGAATGCCGGTTTGAGCCCAAAGAAAGACAACACGTATGTTTATACATGCATGGGACTGCCACCTCTTGTGAAGCACAACTATGGAATAGCTGTATGAGTTTTAGTTCCTATGAGGAAAACACATTGTATTTGCAAGGGTTGTGTGTTCTACATGTGTGTGTGTGAGTCCCTCAGAGCAGTACATGGCTGCAATGACAGAAGTTTAATCCCTCTGGATTTCTGGGTTTGAGTTTAAACAAGAAAGCGAGTCGAAGCATAGTACACCCACTCTTTCAAGTCTTTACCCAACTGGAACTTCTGTCAAATAAAAACCTCTGTCCAATAAATACTACGGAGGAAGAAAGCCTCTGGCACCAGCTTTCCCCCGCTGTGAAAGTTTTTAAGAGGCAGCAGTGTAAGCCCTCTGCTGATATTGGCCTTTGATAAAAAATCAGTCGGGTCCAGCTGCTGTCGTTCATCTCTGATATGATGGAGGTTTCTGCCTGACCATAGCTTGTGCTTTCATTCTTATTATTTTTGTATAACATATTATGGCAAGAAAACTAATCATTTCACCATTGTATGGAGAATTTATATCCACATCCCGGTGTGAAACCTGCCTCCTTCTGCCGTTACCTGATCAATTCTTTTCCCCAACCCAGTTTCCCAGGAATTCATACTGAATGATAGAGCGTTGCACAACCAATAATAATGTTAAGTGATACTGCAAACATGTAGAGACTGCTGTGCTGTGGTAGTTGGTTGGTGGATGACAGTGGAACAGTTATGACATGTATGGATATACACCCACAGGGAGTGGGTTTTTACAGCTAGTAGGGACACACCATGAACACAGGACGTAAACATTTCAGAACTGAGAGAGTCCAAATATTACATATATATAAAACAATGCTGAGCTGTTACAGTCAGCAGTTCTACAAGAATATTTCATTACAATACAGTTTGAATGCTTCTCTTCTCAGTTGAATACTTTCCATTTTCATAAATCTGATGCAGTACAGTAAGCTGTAAGGATGATGCAGTTCTGGGCAGTTGTCCTGTTTTCCTGGTTGTCTTCAAAACAGTAAAAAAAAAAAGGTAATAATAAACATACAGGTATTAAAGATTAGAGACAGTGAATAAATGTACCTATGCAAATGAATGCAAACAGAGGTTGTTTTAACACCAATGTAAACTTCCCTCAAGAAGAAATGTTTTACATTTAGAAAAATAAGCTATCACACGAAGGCACGCTAATAAGCCAATAAGCAGCTTAGGGCAGTTACAATGCAATATTATTCATATGATATTATCACTACCATCATTTTATATAAACAAAAATAAAACTGAAAAGAACAGACCAAGTACACGAGAAATGAACTGAAATGAAAACACACACACACACAATTCACAGCTTGATTTGCTTTTACTGTCCTGCGTATTCTAGAAAAACCACAAAAAAAAAATGTAGTGACAGGCACAAAGGCGTGGCTTCCTCTCGCACAGTGTGAGCACAGCCTGAGGTTGGACCTTTGGCCTTCTATGGTTGTGAGCATACTGCCACCTAGAGGCACACAGGGAGGACACGTTCCTTAAGTGATACACAATGAAAGAAATGCTCGGCATGATCATGATGCTGGTCCTCAAAAAATGGTTAGCAGAATAAAGCCAGAGCCTGGGCCTAACACTTAGTCAGTTCCTCTGCGTGATGACACAACAGTGACTATATATTCATATGTTACAAGTTAAAATTCATTTAGACAAAAAGGGCAGGTGAAAAAATCCAATCATAAACTCCTTCATTTGTGTTGCCATTTTTAAGCCACTTTAGCTTTAGATTTAATAAACTGAAGTGAAGACAGACTGCAGATAAGATATCCAGTATCCATCTATCTATCTATCTATCTCTCTCTCTATATATATATATTTATATATATATTCACAAATGATTTTCCTCGATCACCCTTCCACCTACTGTCTCTCTCAGCATCAGTGTCTTTGTAGATATCCCACACGGTCACATGACAAAGACATAATGGAGTCATGGAGTAGCTGTTGATAATCAACATGATTCCTCTCTTTTCCATCATTCTGTGTTTGAGCACTGTTTAATGACTCTGCTTAATTTCTCAGGGGAGAAACAGTAATAAGTGATCACTGACAAAAGGATTTCTTTGGAGACATTCACATTATCTCTGCTTGGTCACCCAGCTCAGCTTGTCTGTTTATGTTAGTCTGTCTGGCACTTCTTTACTGTAACATCCTGCACAATCTGTGTGCAGCAAATATTTGGATATTAACTGATCAGCTACAGCAAAACATGACTAACTTCATTACAATAAAATGTGCTCCTGGAATTTTTGTAGATGTTATTTTAAGACATCTACACAGCCTAAACACTTGTGCTGAAAAAGCAAACACCCATGTGTCCTGAGGTTCTTTC
This sequence comes from Oreochromis niloticus, assembly GCF_001858045.2. Classification (NCBI taxonomy): domain Eukaryota; kingdom Metazoa; phylum Chordata; class Actinopteri; order Cichliformes; family Cichlidae; genus Oreochromis; species Oreochromis niloticus. Next base: position 3,102,613 of record NC_031971.2, read on the forward strand.
TTAATCCTCCAAAGGAGGTGCGACTGCTTCCCATGGATCCACACCCTGTAAAACAAAAAGGATCTGCAGCCAATCTCTGACACCACCGGAGACCCAGAAGGTTCTGTGCCAAGGCTAGTGGTTTAAGGTTTATTTATTTATATAGCACGTTTTAAAACAACACAGTTGATCAAAGTGCTTAACTATCAGCAAAAATCAGTAAGACGTTAAAAGGCAATGCAATGGAAAAGGTTAACAAACAAACAACAAACACACCCACAAACGTCAAAGGTGACAAACGTAAAAACAGGCCTGATGATAGTTAAACTAATTTGATTCAAAAGCCAAAGTAAAAAAGTGAGTTTAAAGATGTGATTTAAAGGAATGGATAGACTCAGCAGTGAAAATAAAAGCAGGGACATTATTCCAGAGTCTAGGTGCTGCAGTTGCAAAGGCCCAATCACCTCTGGACTTCAGCGGGGATCTGGTAAGATGATCTTAGTGCTCTCCTGGGGTTATACAAGTGGAGGAGTTCAGTCAGATAACTGGGTGCCAAATTGTTTAAAATTTTAAACATAAGCAAGAGAATTTTAAAATCTATACGGTATTTTCTGCCCAACTATCACTTTTTGGCACAACACCGGGAGCTAAGGGGGCAAAACAATCGCGTGAGTGCTGCTGTTTGACTGAGGAAGAATAAAGTAGTCGTGGTAAGCCAATCACACTTTAAGATGACAAAGCAACAAGGTGATATATACCAGTTTTTAAATTGTGCTGATAGGCCACGTAAAACCAGAGTCATGATAAACAATATATACGCGGCGTTTTTTCCTGAATAGTTTCGTCACGTTTACTGTCTAAGCACAGACCTAGCAAGCTCTGCTTATGAGCAAAAAATAAAAAAACAAAACAAAAAACAGCCCATTTGTGTTGGTGGAAAAATGCACCATGTCGACGAATCAAAAATGATATGGCAACATGACATTTGGATGTTTAAGAAGAGGGGGAAGATGTAGGAGTGATAGCAAGAGAGAGAGAGAGAGAGAGAGAGCAGAAAGAGAGACAGAGCGAGTTTTGAGATGTGAGATTTGTGACGTTTAGCGTGTTTGGAGTGTGTAGTTAATGTGTTGTCTTGTGTAGTTAGTGTGTAGTGTTGTGGATAGTTTTGTGTTGTGTGTCAGAACAATGAGGCGACTGCTGTCTCCAGGTAGAAACAGCAGTGATACACCTGCTGCTGTCAGACCTGCAGGAATCAGGCTGTGATGTTCTCCTTTATAGTGGACAGAAATTATTATTTTGTTGGACTGGCACAAATAATTTGTGTGGCATCTTATTGAAGAACAGCTGATTGTTCTGTAAATAGTTTAAAATGGTTATAAAAAAAATGGTAAAAGGTAAATGGATGCAAATAACTTTGTTGTTTGCAAAACTTGTTCATATGATTTTAAAATTGACAATTAATATTTGCATTTAAAGTCATGAAATATGATTCAATAAACATGCTTGTGATTGTTACAGTAAAAATTATAACTTTTTCTACTCGGATTTTATGTTTTTTGTCTGATTTTAGATCAATTGTGTTAATACAGTATGTCAAAATGAAAACATAACTGTAAATTCAGGCACGTGAGGTTGTGCTGAAAAGGATGATACCAAACAAGGCAAAGCAAATAGTTTTTAAAGGTAAAATGTAGACGGAAAATGAAAAGTAGTTAAAAATGGCCAATTATACCCTGGACCCCACAGGGTTAAACATTTTTTTTAAAGTAACACAATAGTTACTTTTCAAATAATTAATTACTTTTAGAATCTTGTAACTCAGTTACTTACTCAGTTACTTTTTTGAAAATGTAACTAGTAACTATAATTGATTACTTTTTCAAAGTAACTTGCCCAACACTGACAGGGAGCCAGTGTAAATTAGCTAGAACTGGGGTGCTGTGATCATTCTTTCTAGCACCTGTTAGAAGGCGTGCAGCAGCATTTTGAACTAACTGCAGATGTTGGAGGCCCAGGTATAGAGAGTTACAGTAGTCCAGTCTAGAGGTGATAAATGCGTGAATAAGTTCTTCAAGTACTTTTAAAGGAAGCTAGGGCTTCGCCTTTGATATCAAACGTAACTGGTAAAACATGGTTTTTACCACTAAGGACACTTGCTTCTCTAATTTAAGAGAGCAATCCAAAAACATTTGAGGTTTCTTACCGTGTGAGAGAGATGGCTGGCAAGAGGACCAAGGGTGTCTGTTAACTGACCCAAAGGGGTATGACTATCAAAGACAATTACTTCAGTTTTATTTTCATTCAAAGTGAGAAAGTTTTGTGATAACCAAACTTTAACATCATGGAGACAATTAAACAAAGGTTGCAGTGGGTCACAGACATCCAAGTTCAGGGGGGAGTAAATTTGGATGTCATCGGCATAGCAGTGGAAGGAGAAGTTATATTTTTTTTAAAATTGAGCCCAAAGGCAGCATATACAGGGAGAACAAAGTAGGACCAAGAACAGACCCCTGGGGCACACCACAGTAGATAGTGGCAGAGGAGGAAAAGTATTGCCCCATTGCAAAGGAGAAAGTCCTCTCTGAGAGATATGATTTAAACCAAGATAGGACTATGCCTTTGAGACCAACAACATGTTCTAGCCTCGATAATAAAATGTGGTGATCAACCATATCGAAAGCAGAGGTCAAATCAAGTAGAACTAAAACCACAGAGCAGCCTGAGTCGACGAAGGATTAGTTCACTAATCCTTCACTCCTCTAGGATTTTCTACAGCATAATGCTTAAAAAACCCTGTTAGCTACCATTACTATGAGACAGAATTTTACCTGTTAATCTGCACAACCACTGTTTTATCACCACCATGCCTTTCCCAGTCTCAAGGTCTGCCACTTCCACTCTACCATTTCCAGTGAAAAATACTGACCATATTTCTTCACCTAGACTTAATAATCTAATTACTGTGCAGTGTAAGCCTCTGCCTCTCCTGTAGTCATTGCCTTTTTTAATCGTAGAAAGTTTTATCTAATAAATCATTTATTCTTAATGATTCTTTAAAAATCCTACAATGATTTTCTTAATTAACCTTCTAATTTGCTTTCATCTGTTGTTAAATTTGACAAAATAACTTTGTAGGTGACTTTGATCTGAATAACCACTTTAATTTATGATCCCTCCAACATCCCCTGCCGACAGATTCTGGAGACAGACATTATCTCTAAGATTAGGCTTCAAACTTTCCTTTTTTGCTAAAGCATATAGTTAGGGCTGGACCAGGTGACCCTGAATCCTCCCTTAGTTATGCTGCAATAGACGTAGGCTGCTGGGGGATAATGAATGGAGTGGGGGTTTTTTTTTATTATTATTTACCTTTTCCACTGACTATGTGTTTCGACAGCTCTCTGCATTTAATCATTACTTATTATTAATCTCTGGCTCTCTTCCACTGCAGTTGTTGCCAAAGTGCTTGCTCATAGGGTGTCATATGAATGTTGGGGTTTCCTCTTTTGTATTATTGTAGGGGTCTACCTTAGAATATAAAGCGCCTTGAGGCAACTGTTGTTGTGATTTGGTCTTGTATAAATAAAAAAGTTGAATTGAATTGAATCAAACTGTATAATCAGAGCATTTCTTAACATAGGACATATTAACACACTGTTGTTTATTACTGGCTCCACTTAAAATGCTGGGGCTACATAATATAGATATAACTCATTCCAGAATTTGGCTACTACAGCCACGAAAAGAGATAAAAGGCTTAACTGTAGAGAGCTGTCCCAGCTGAAAAAAGCTATTTCTCACTACTGTGTTTATTTCTTTGTCTATTTTAAGAGCGGTGTCCATTTTCACTCCAAGGTTGATAACAACTGGTTTGACACAAGATACAAGGGGACTAGTCAGACGGTCGGACACCTGGGCCATTCTGTCCAAATATAATGATCTCTGTTTATTAAAATTTAATTCAAATGTAATTCAAATTTAAAAAATTCAGAGCCAGCCATGCTGTGATGTCCTTGGGACATCGTGACATAGGGCTAAGAGGGTTAGGGTCATTGTGTTTTAATGGTTAAGTAAATCTAACAAAAGTAACGTGCACATGTCTTCGTGTCCCTATCAGCTGAGGTGAAGCTGTGATGGTCCGGAGTCTCGTGACTCCATGTTTATGTTTTTTCATTATTAATATTCTTCAGCGTAGTTAGTTTCTAGTTTTTTGCTCTGTGTCTGTGCCGCCCCTGCGTTCCTAGTGTCATGTCGCTAGTGAAGGTGTAATTCTGTATTCTTGTTCTCCTTATTTTTCTTCGTGTATTATATGCTTAGTTCTGAGTCTTAATTCTCTTTCACCACCTCTTCCCTGTGTTCCACATCTAGTTACTTTTGTCTCTGTGTTTCATGTTTCCTCTGCTCCCGACACTGTCATGTTTCCATGTCTTACTGTCTGTTTCATGCTTCCTGTTTTATTTTGGTAGTCCATGACCTGTGCTCAGTATTAGGGATGGGTTCCGGTATGGCACCGGTTCTGACATAAACGGTAGTAACCAGACCGAAAAGCAGCGCACAGTTCGGTACTTTATTTCGGTGCTTTTTTTTCTTGAGATGTCATACACTTTGGATTCTAGCCAATCATTTTACCTTTCCAAGGATAGTAGGCGGGGCCAGGTACGTACGTTCTTTTAGAGCAGAGCTACAGATTAAAAATGATGAAGGCGAAGCGGTCAAAAGTCTGGCTGTACTTCACAGCAAAAGATGCAAACTCAGCAGCCTGCAACAAGTGCTTTAAGCTGATACTGTGATACTGTGCAAAGGAGGTAACACCTCGAATCTGATGAAACACCTGGCGACGCATAGCTTTTTTTTAAAAGCCGAGAAATGCACCGTGTTTGATAGCTTGCTGCGAGACCTCACACCGAGCACATCTACTGCGGGTGTGGTGCCTGTTATCAGACCCGGAGTTAGCAACATCCCCCAAGAACCTGAAGAGGAGAGTCCTGGCCCCTAGCCCTGTCAGTGTAGCAGAAATGATGACGGATGATGATGGCAGCAGCAGCCGTTCTTCTCTGGGTGAGCAGCTTCATGTTGTTCGTGTGTAACTTACGTTGAGTAGGCTCACCACGTTATTAAATTAATGCACGTAAGGTGAACTAGCAAACACCGTCGTAGTTACATGCGGCTGTCTTCTTGTTTGATAGAGTGACACCATATATGCCCTATAGCTGCAGAAAAGGCTAACATTGTTATCTTTTTACAAAAAAAACCAGCTAAACATGAGAGGTTTTAGGACAAAGTTTGTGTTCTCCATTCTTTAAGCACCGGTTCGAGCACCGGCACCGATTCAAAAGTACTGGTTTGGTACCGGTATCAGATAAAACCTAAACGATACCCATCCCTACTCAGTATGTCGAGTTTTGCCTTCCGTTGTCTCCTTATATTTGATTATTCCCAGCTGTGCTCTGCTCCTGTGTCTGATTCCTTTGTTACTCCCTTGTGTATTTAAGCCCTGTGTTTTCCTCTGTCTGTTGTCACATTGTTATATGTACCCACTCTGTGCTGTGTATGATTCCTCTGTGCTCCTGGTCTTTCCGAGTTCTCTTTTCCCAGTGTACTTTCCTAGCTTTTAGTTTTTGTTTCTAGTTTCTCGTTTTTGGTTTTGATTTCTGTATTAGTGTTTTTTCCCCACCAATAAAGCTGCCTCTTTGAATTTATCTATCCATCTATGAGTCCTTCATCCTGCCTGCCACACAGCAAACCTTGACAGAAGCAAACACATTCTAAAAAGAAAGGGCCCAAGGATGGATCCCTGAGATACACCACACGGAAAAGACATAGATGACAATTGGTTGTTGCACTCTAGTTATAGTATTATTTATTGTATTGCCTTATTACTTGTCATTTCTGTTTGTTAACCCCCCCCCCCCCCCCCCCCCCAAAAAAAAAACCAAACGTAACTATTTATTTATAACTAAAAAAAAAAAAAAAAAAAAAATTCTGTCTCTTCATTATGTTGTTTCTTTTCACTCCGGTACATAATTTCATTCCACCTCATGTTAACATGTGATGCGAATGAAAAAATAAAGCTCCTTGAATCCTTGAAATTTACCAAGCAAGACAGAAAAACTTCTGTCAGTCAGGTATGAAGTCCCTGGAGTCTGTAGTTAAGTAAGTGTATTATATATATATATACTATATTAAATAATAATAAACAATAATAATAAAATAATCTTTAAAGCCTGATTAAAACTACCAAAAAATATGCTGTTTAAAAAGAAAAAATTTGCTGGATATTAACTTTATTTGTACAGTGCTATGCAAATTAAGTTATTTTTCAAAATATCATTTCAAAAATAGAAGTTTTGCAGGTATCAATAAAATGTAGTTAATCATGTATCTGTTAAACTGACAAACAGTGAGTCTTAATATTGTACATTTAGTATAATAACATGTGTACCACTTAGAAAAACAGTTGCTACAGGTGATCTTCTGCCTCCACCTCACTCATGTCACAGCAACCCTCTGCATGTCTTCCTTCAATCCAGGTATCTTATGTTCCTGCCTGAAAGTCCATCTTCAACATTTTTTGCCGAATATATCCACTATCCCTCCTCTACACATATCCAAATCATTTCAGCCTTTCCTCTCTAGTTTTCAAGCTTCTCAAACCTGATCTGTCCCTTGGATACACTAATCTTGTGTGTCCTGCTGACTTTCAACAAAAGCTTAGCATCTTCAACTCTGCCACCTCCAGCTTTTCTCCTGACAAACCACTGACATTCATCTCCCAAGTTCCATCCTGCCTGTACTCTCTTCTTCCCCTCTTATGTACTGTTCATCCCTTTGGGTGGCTCGCTACTCTCACTAGAGATCAAAATGTCATCTGCAAACATTATAGTGTACTGAGACAGCTGCCTGACCTATAAGTCAACCTGTCACCAGTCCAAATAAGAAGGAGAGTAATTTTCCCCCCAGTCTTGAACCCATGCGTGACTCCACCTCACCATCTCTGCTCCACAGTGACCTTCTCCGCACTTCTCCATCAACACTCTCAAAGCAAACATTTGTAGTTCTCTTTCTTGGCACAATGTCATACTGCTTCTCACTGAGTGTCACCTGACTTCTTAACCTTCAACAACTCTTTCCCATAGCTTCATGGTATAGCTCAACAACCTATATCTCTGTAGTTAGTAACAGGTACCAGTACGTATTTTTAGGTTCTCAAATGGGATGGACTGAAATAGGTACACTTAAAATGGCTTAAACAATTCCTGACCCCATTCTTGGTGATAATGATATCCCTAACTGTGACGTCTGTCCACCAGGGGGAGCAGTGTGCAGGTGCATTAATTTATACTATTATTATAACTTTTACATTTGTTCAGGGATTCTATAATTATGACAGTATCATAGTCTTGAGCCTTTCTATAACATGCTGATACAGCATGCTTGCAGTGCACATCGAATAAGCAAAAAGATTAGACAAATAGCGATGCTTTGACTCCATGGTTACTGCTGACTTGTATTTCTGAACATGAAAGCATAAACAATTATTGAACCACACTCCTAATGTTCTTATATGAAAAATTGAAATAAGATAAGATAAGATAGCCTTTATTAGTCCCACACGTGGGAAATTTGTTTTGTCACAGCAGGACTTTGTAAACGCAGATTAATTAATTACTGGATCTTGCAATAGCCAACAATTAATGAAATACAAATGGGCAGGCAGAGAACACTTCTCTGGCACCATGCTTAAAACTATTGGTAATCCTCGCTTTCAAAATAAATTAACAGCCATAGCAGCAACGATCACAGTCATGCCTGCTTGCTTGTTGGACGGCGTTACTCGAGTTGTCTGCTGCTAATTTCACCTTTGAGATTTATTTTAATACTCTGGTTCAAAATTTCTTTCTTCCATTGCTGTGAAAGGGACACTACAAATCCAAGAACAGGTACATATCCCACAAATAAGTGTCCAACTTGCTGTATTTATGCATTTAGTTAGTTATATGCAGTGTTGGGTAATTCACTTTAAATTAGCAACTTAATTACTTACTTACTTCTATCAAAAGTAACTCAGTTACTTCAAGTTACTCGTTACTTTCAAAGTAACGAGTTACTAGGGCAAGTAGCTTTGGTTTTACTCAGAATTCTCTTATTACTGTGTTGCTTCCCTAACTGAATGTGCATATTTCCATGAGAGAAATCCCACGCCTGGACCATCGTCGACTGCCGCCATGATTCTAGCCTACGTCACAGCATCACATGCGCTTTTATTTCCAACACGGAAACTGCAGTCGTGGTGCTTTCGATTGTACTCAGAACTCAGAAATTCTGCCTTCCGATTAGGAAGATGTAGGTAACTCCAGACTGCAGATGAGCTGCATATGTGTTTAGTAGTAATTTGTTTTTGTAGAGGGCTTGCAAAACAACCGTTTTCAAGGGCGTCGCCATATTGGAATCCCGACTCCTCTGACGTGGCTAACCAGACCGCCATTTACTTGACTGTGACATCATTCCCACTTGACATCATCCCCCCGCGTTCCAATTTCCGAGGTAAGTCGAACGCAACACACGAAGTAACAAATAACGACCCGATCTAAATCCCAGTAACGATAAACGCGTTCCTGATTTTGGCATAATAACTAATTACCGTGCTCGTTACCACAATAGTAATGTAGTTACTGTAACGCGTTACTTAATACTGCGTTAGTCCGTACACTGGTTATATGTGCAAAAAAACTGAAAGGTAGGAGAGAAACCCGACCTTCATGAGAGACTATACAAACAGGGCTCCCAGCCCCCAAAGACTACGATTCTATGAGACAAAGAAAGTGTCGGCAACTGATGTCTATTTTATACATTTTCTATACTTTTTCTTAAAAACAATGAAAACAACATCATAATCATATGACCCCTCAACCTCAATGTAGGGAACAAACCACAGCACTGTGAATAAATAAAATGTCAACTATATCAAGTAGATATCTTGTTACAACCCACTCAACAGCAAAGATTTTATCTGAGATGGGGTATAACATGGTAAGCGCCCCTAGAGGTCAGTGACCATAACATATCTTAACAGTAAAGCATGGAGTATATAATAATAATAATAATAATAATGATAATAATTAGAAGAAGAAGAATACATAGTTTTAAAATGCACTAAATTGCCTGCTTTGAACCACTTGTATTTTTTAAAACTCTCACACTCTGCACATCTCTGGTAAATTGCTGCAGTAATTTTAGTGACACTCTGGCATCTCTTAGACAAAACATAGAGAAATAATGGATGGTTTAAGACTTTTGCACAATATGAGACTTTAAAGAAATCTAAACAATAAATCAAAATATTAACTTGCAATTTAACAAAAAAAATGTAGGACATAATTCAAATAGATGTCTTTTATATTTTAATGGGTGGCGAGGTTTACGAATGAAAGCTATCAAAAGAATGTGAAATTCAACTGAATTCAGTTTTATTTATATGGCTCCAACTCAATGAGCTTTATACTATAAGGTATAGCTCCTACAACAATACTGAGAAGATCTTTCATAGCCAACTATCCAAAGTTTTTGAAGAAAGCGCCATCTCTTGGTGACACTCTGCAATTAGAAAGGGGGCATGTTTATAGTGCACAGCCGGAGCTGATGTTGGTTGAAAGCAGCAATTTTGAATGGCTGTATCTGTGTACATGTACCTGGAATGCATGGACATTAAAAAATGGTGTGAACTGCATGAAATGGAAATTAACTGTTGTCTTTTGCTGACGAAAGAAACATGTTTTATAATTCCCCTCATCTTCCAGTCACTCTTCCTTATTCACAACAGAAAATTGCCAGTTACATTTTCATTAGACATAAGTGAGGGGAATCAAAAAAAACATATTCAACCACTGAAATGCTCGTGAACCATTAATGGAAGTTATGAAATGTCTGTATACAATCTATATACTGAAACGCTAAATAATAAAAAGAGTAATACTGTGAACTGATCATTTTCATTGACAATTTACTTTGTCTTGCTTTGTTTGTAAACTGGGCTGCGATACTACTTCTGGCTATCACTCATCATTCACACTAACAGCTCATTTATATTACAGTAAGCAGTCTGTGTCACTTGCACCCTGTCAAACAACAGATCCTTAACTTTTTTCCTCTCTATGATCACTTGAGTCTTTCCAGGGGAAAAAATGCCGTCAGTGCTGACATCATGCCATTATGACAAATTCTAAAAAAAACTTGTGAGTGTGCAGCTGTTACCCAGTGAGCATGCATCAGCTGCTGAACTAATACAAGTGATTGGGTGAAATGAATGTTCAAGACCGTTAACAATACTGTCTCTGCAAAACTCAGTCGTGGTTTCCTATAACATGACCATGACAATGCTCTTTTCTTAACTACATAGGTCTTAGTGTGTGAATTATGTATTATAATAAATGAACTGGTACCATGCTTTTCCATGCTGAACACTAAAAGCACTCTTACTACAAGCCTCATTAACCCAGTGACACATACTTTCATACATGCGCCTTGTTTAACGTTAACGTGCAAACTCAAACTCTGATGGATGTATCGGAAGCAACTCAGGGTTCACTATCCTGCTCAAGTTGCTGGGAAATCAATTCACCAACCTTCCAATTGATTGATGAATGGCTTAACCTCCATAGCTGTCCCATTACATATTGTTGTTGTGAGACATTTCATTATGCATTTATGAGCATCTGGTACTTCCAAGTCAAATTATTTGACATCTAAACATTGTTACTCCATGACCAATTTGGCTCTTTTAGAGACACATTCAAATAGCTTGAACTAGTATTATTTTATGTAGTTTATTTAATAATTTGTCATTTACACTGACAGATTTGTTCACTGTCCACAGACAGCGACCAATGCATTTGACATTGACATGTCCCCCAAAAGAAAACAGACTTTTGCACTTGTCCCACTGGCCATCCACAGTGCTTTTTAATATGAGACCAAATATAGGATGGGGGCACTGAGACCAAATAAGGGACGAGGCATTTGGGAGGTTCTTGTTTTGGTTAGGAGGCAGTCAAGCTTCAGGACCATCATTACATTCACAGTCTCATAATTAATATGTGGACACAACATTGAAACTACTGGCAGGTGAAGAACATTAATCAAATCTTTACAATGCAGCATTCTTTTAGGACATGGTTGCTCACAGTTATTGTATTTCATTTTTGGCCTTTATTGGATAGAGCCAGAGTAGATAGACAGGAGAGAGAGAGACGTGCAGCAAAGGGCTGTGGGTCAGACTCAAACTCGGGCCGACAGGTCTCCATTCAGACGGCATATAGTCACCAGCTCACCCACTGAGCTAAACCAGTGCCATGCTTATACTCTCAGTTACATACTATAACTATACTTTACGTAGATACGATTTTGATAGTTTCACTAACCACACAATAGCATGACATTTCTCAACAGCAGCTGCCTCTATCTAGCATATGCAGCTGATGCCACATGACATCCACCCATGGGTCAGACTTGGTTTCATAGCACAAAGCCTTTGTAACCCTTTCCACACTGATACATTTTGCTCTTTTTGTTTCTCAGCTGTTTTTTTTCAGATTGTGCCGTGCTGTGCTGCTTTTTGAGATCTTTTAGCCTACTTTACTTTGTCAGACGAGTTCTATTTCTAGTTCTGATTTCTTTATTCAACAGGTTTGATAATAAAGTCTGTTTGACAAGTGTAATTGAAGTCAGCTTTGCCACTCCTGTCTTTAATTTTTTTATTAAAGTCAAAAGTGTTAAAGAAGTACATGAGGGTGGTGAAGGAGATGTATAAGGACAGCAAGACAGTGGTGTGTGTTACAAATGGGTTCAAGGTGAGGATGTGATTACATCAGGGATCTGAGCCCCAGACAGGTTGACTGATGAGGTCAGGAGTTTCCGTGGACGCTCCACGGAAGGATGCTCACAGACGACACTGTGATTGTCAGCGAGAGTAGGGAGCAGCCTGAAGAGGTGGAGGTATGCTCTAGAATGAAGAATAATGATAGCCAGTAGAAGCAAGACAGAATATATGTGCGAGAGGGAGACAGGTTGAAAGGTGAACATGCAAAGTCAAGGCAGGTGAGTTTAAAAAACCAACCAATGCAATGGACTGAACATAAGAGGGTTGACGAAGAGAGTTCATGCAGGATTAAGCGAGTGTCAGTGTCAGTGACAGAAGGACAGCAGCAAAAGTGAAAGGGAACGTTTTCAAGATTGCAGTGGGGTCGGGTATGATGTACACGCTGGAAACAGTGGTGCTGCTGAAATGACAGGAGGTGTTTCAATGCATGCTCAATCATCCAGGTAAGGAAATCCCGAAACGTTGATTCTATTCATCTGGACGTTTTCAGTGGGAGAAACGTTTCGTCACTCATCCAAGTGACTTCTTCAGTCTCAGCTGACTGCAGGTTTCCAACCTTATAAACAGGACATTTGCACAAAGACTTAAACTAGCACCACTGAATGAACAATGGGCTGGGAGGTCAGCTCCTTGATCATTATTATGCAAATTGTCATGACCATTGATCAACAACCACTGACTGATCACCAGTGATGGGAATAACGGCGTTACAAGTAACGGCGTTACTAACGGCGTTACTTTTTTCAGTAACGAGTAATCTAACTAATTACTATTCCTATCGTTACAACGCCGTTACAGTTACTAACAAGGTAACGCGGTCCGTTACTATTTTTCAACAAACAGTTGAAGCTGTGTTCAGTTCACCGCATCTTATATCAGCTGCAGGAAGTAGCTGTAAGTAATCTGGACGCTACAGCTTTAAGCAGCTGCGCGCTCCCGCGGACGGTAATCACGATCACTAGCACAACACCTGGAGCTAAGGAGGCAAAACAATCGCATGAGTGCTGCTGTTTGACTGAGGAAGAATAAAGTATTCGTGGTAAGCCGATCACATGACCACTTAAAGACAAAGCAACAAGGTGCCAGTTTTTAAACTGTGTTGATAGGCCACGTAAAACCAGAGTCATGATAAACGATATATACGCGGCGTTTTTTCCTCAATAGTTTCGCCACGTTAGCGCTAGCAAGCACTCTCTGCTTATGAGCAAAAAAACAAAACAAAACAGGGGAAGTTTTAGGAGTGACGGAGAGAGAAAGAGAGAGGGAGAGAGAGAAAGAGGGAGAGAGAAAGAGAGAGGGAGAGAGAGCAGGAAAAGAGAGAGAGAGAAAGAGAGAGCGAGTTTTGAGATGTGAGATTTGTGACGTTTAGCATGTTTGGAGTGTGTAGTTAATGTGTTGTCTTGTGTAGTTAGTGTGTAGTGTTGTGGATAGTTTTGTGTTGTGTGTCAGAACAATGAGGCGACTGCTGTCTCCAGGTAGAAACAGGAGTGATACACCTGCTGCTGTCAGACCTGCAGGTATCAGGCTGTGATGTTCTCCTTTATAGTGGACAGAAATGATTTTTTTGGAGTGGCACAAATAATTTGTGGCATCTTATTGAAGAACAGCTGATTGTTCTGTAAATAGTTTGAAATGGTTATTTAAAAAAAGGGTAAAAGGTAAATGGATGCAAATAACTTTGTTGTTTGCAAAACTTGTGCATAGGATTGTAAAATTGACAATTAATATTTGCATTTGAAGTTATAAAATATGATTCATTAAACATGTTTATGGTTGTTACAGTAAAAATATAACTTTTTCTACTCTGATTTTATGTATTTTGTCTGATTTTAGATCAATTCTGGTTATACAGTATGACAAAATGAGAACATAACTGTAAATTCAGGCACGTGAGGTTGTGCTAAAAAGAATGATACCAAACAAGGCAAAGTAAATAGTTTTTAAAGGTAAAATGTGGAGAGAAAATCAAGAGTAGTAAAAAAATGGCCAATTATACCCTGGACGCCAGAGGGTTAAACGTTCTTTGTTTTTTTTTTTAAGTAACGCAATAGTTACTTTTCCAAGTAATTAATTACTTTTAGAATATTGTAACTCAGTTACTAACTCAGTTACTTTTTTGAAGAAGTAACTAGTAACTATAATTGAATTACTATTTGAAAGTAACTTGCCCAACACTGCTGATCACTGATCAAAGGCTTATTGAATTATTTCTGAGTTATAATTAAAGTATTGACTGGAAACAATCTAATGTCTTGTGTTTTTGTTTCAACTTGTCATATTTGCTGAATCCAACATGAAAGTTGAATGAAAATTTCATTTTTCTTCATTTTCGTGACTTCATGTAGGATTTATATTATTACATTATTATGTTTTTTAGGGATGTTAAGCAGAATTCTAATAATTTATTTTATAGGATTGTAATCCAACTATATAAAAATCATATAGTATCCAATTCAGTTTTTTAATGATGTGTGCTCAAATATGGCAAAGGAGTGTTTGATGTTTTAGTTTTTTTTATTTTGTTTTGTTTTTCATATTTCATCTGGTCAGTTATCAGACATTTTTTGATGTATCTGTCCAAAAGTATGTAGCTGAAATTTTACAGCAATCATTACAAATGTTGAAATTCTCGACCATAAAACGTTTATGCAAATAAGAGATGATCGAGCAGAAGACGTGGTTGATTTGAAACGTAACGATCCTTGTAGTAATGACACTGCAGTGACCAGCATGGTCAGCATCTGCTTGTTGTTAATAGAAACCTGAAAAAATTCTGATGTTTAACCCAGTGTAGCTATCTCTTATTAGTGAGTTGTTATCAGTACCTCTATTACCAACTAAAAGGTTGGAATAAAACTGATTTCCTCTGTTTTGCCTCCCTCCATTGATGCTGCTGATAGTTAAACTAAAGAAGAGAAAGAGAAAGCTGCAGGTCTGTCTCTCACTCACAAACAGCTCACTCAATTTGACCCAAAGCGGGCTGACCCTGACATTTTCCTCTCATCTAATGCTCCTTGAATGAAGTTTTGTATGGCTCCACAGGCTGCCATTATAAAGCGAAGAGCAAAACCAGGGGCAGGGCAAGAAATGACCTCTTTCTCAACAAATCTGTTTTCCCCCTGTGTCTCGTTCTTTCTCTTTCACAGTCACACAGAACATTATTTGTGTAAGAGACAGAAAAAGTATTATTCTTTAATCATTTGTGGTCCAGAAACTATTGGTGCTCGAGCCTTTTCCAGCACCAGTAGTTATAATCATTATAATATGATTATAATATGACAAAAATAATAAAAAGGGTAGCGCTTTCTATTACAGCTTGGTAATAAAGTGGTAATAGTAGGGAAACAAGGTGTGCGTGGTTATTACCATTCAATTACCAAAGTAATGACTACTTAATACAAGAAACAAGTACAGAAGAAAATATGTTATTACCACTCAGGTACCTGTGGTAGTTTCTGTGTAATAAGCGGGAAACAGGACTGCAAAATCCCAGAATGCCTGTTTGTATTAATAACATAGCAGTAACTTTTTAAAAAATAATACATATAAGTTCAAAAGATTGGCATAGGAGTGTAAATGGCCTGTATTTATATAGCGCTTTTCTAGTCCCTAAGGACCCCAAAGCGCTTTACATATCCAGTCATTCACCCATTCACACACACATTCACACACTGGTGATGGCAAGCTACGTTGTAGCCACAGCCACCCTGGGGCACACTGACAGAGGCGAGGCTGCCGGACACTGGCGCCACCGGGCCCTCTGACCACCACCAGTAGGTAGGCAACGGGTGAAGTGTCTTGCCCAAGGACACAACGACCGAGACTGTCTGAGCCGGGGCTCGAACCTGTAACCTTCCAATTACAAGGCGAACGCCCAACTCTTGAGCCACGATCGACGGTAGATGACTACATAATACAAAATTTATAATATGGTGAAAATATTTCAGCTAGGAAAGAACGTGGAGTACATGTTTAAAATGTCCTGTGCACTAAAATAAAGTGCCATCCATGTTCTCCCATTTGTCATATTCAGGCTTGTGGGGGGCACAACACCACCATCCTGCAGCGCCTTCATCACTGATTGACCTCTAACCATCCAAAGATCCAGTCTCGCCTGCAGCCAGTAGCACCAAGACTTGGATACTAAAAAATTCAAAGTTTTGAAGAAGAACAATGTTAAAGAAAGCATGATGTAACAATTTCACATGGACTGTCCTACTTAAAGAAAATGCATTGTTATAATTTGTATATAAAGTAAAATAATGAATTCATCATTTTCCTTCTCTTCCAAAGATAACGCATTGAAACACATTGGAATATTTAATCCCTATCATTAGAAGTAAATCGCTATATTCTGAGTACACCACACCTCCAACCTCCTCACCTAAATCATTGAAACTGGAGTGGTGAATATCATTAATAATATTATATATTTATTATGTCTTATTTGAAAGTATAACAAACCATATCTCAGTCTCAATCAATATTTAAAATAATAATGGTGTGCTTATAAAAACTAAGTTTTTGCCATTAAGATAAAATAAATTGATCTCACAGGTGCGTCCTGTTTTCACTGATCGTCTGTCACATGTTTCTACAGCTTGACTGGAATCTACCTGTGGTAAAGTTATTGGCGTGAACATAATAAGAAAAGGCACATGTGTCTATATAGGACTGCATAATTGAAGCCACGATATCAAAACTGCAGGTTATATTACAAAAATGTTGTGATGTTTGACATCTTGATTTGAAAGGATTTACTTTACTGGACATAATGTTTAATCTGTTTAACATAATGTTTGATGATTCATTATTTTTTCAGTCTGGACTTTGGTTAAACTGTTTTTTTCCTTTACATTATGTTTGTAAATCATTGTTTATATCCTTATGGGTGTCATTGCTCATAAAGGTTTTGCTAAGGCATAATAATCATGATAAATTGTATGGTCATTAACCTGGTCCTATTTCAACTTGACTCTGACATTATCTTCTCTTCTTTTTTCCCTTAAAACTCTACATCCATCCATCAATCTGTCCTTTCCACCTTCCATCAGCATTTTGCCAGAGGTCATGGTAATAAAAATCAGGACTTATGATGTAATTATTTTTACATACATTTCCATTTAAATGTTAATGGGGCTGGTAATTATTAGGTATAATAGACAACACGCACACACACACACAAACACACACACACATGCACACATATTCTTCTATATGAGTAGAGAAAGCCAACATACAGCAGGCACCTACATACAGTTGGATCCTGACAGTCACATTTACATGTGCACACACACACACACACACACACACACACACCTATTAATAAAAAGATGAAATTCTCTGATTATAATTGGCTCTGTGATAGCTGGCCATTGCTCCCAGTCATTAGTGTGACTACATTTCCCTTAGGTAATTACGAACATATTTCAACCCTGTGACTAAAAGATGATTCCTGATTTTTTTAAGATTATGGGGCAAAAGAACATACTCCCAAGGGTTATACTTTGATAAAATTAAAGGAGGCAAAGACTGTCAGAGTGTTTCTGACTCAGATGCGCCCCTGGATTCAGCGACCCCCTGGTTTAGGTGTATTTCTCCCTGACAAAAGTACTCCCATGGATGTGAAGTACATTAGTACTACCAGTCTGATAGCTCCTCCAGGGCCTCAAGGAGCTCATAGCCAGTCCCCAGATGTGCTTCAGGCTGCACATATATGAGTCACAAGCAATGAGGGTGAAAGTGAAGGAGGGCTGACAATTTTGGTTTCTTCCTCGGAGGGACTACACTTCCATCCATCACACAAAGAAGTCTGTCAAATGCCTTGATAAGCCTTCAGATTGCCCCTTGAAGGACATGAGACATTTTTCCAAGAAGCTGAGATAGCCCAGCAGTATCTGTGGTATTCTTCATGTAGGATTCATATTTTCTATCTGAGGGCTGAAAACAGGATGTTCTGGACAACACAATTTGAATTTTCAAGCATTTTCATATTGCTGTCTGCCGCTAATAGAGGTACTGTCAATATTATACACATCTTGTTTGTGTCTTGGTGTAATGCTGAATACAGATTCGATACAGGTTTGCAATAATTATATATAAACAGTGTATGTTTAAGCATGCTTATGGAAACCGCTGCAGTAGTCCATCAAGTACTCTTAGATGGATTAATTGCATGCACATGTATTAACTTGTGTAGTTTCATATTCAAATTATTATTTCCAATTAAGATACATTGATTTTATAACTGTTTTTTACTGTACACTGTAAAAAAAACTGAATGGTTAGTGGAGAAACACGGTTTGACACTTCCTTTTTGGCCTGGTCATTATTTATGTGCAGTTTGAAATATATGTAGCCCAGGCAGTCAGACATGAGCTCAGCTCTTACTGCTGACAGTGAAAACTAGGTCTCTGGAATTAAACATTGTGAGTATGCCAAGCTGGTGTCAGCCCACTAATCAGACAAAAGAAAGAGAAGAAAACATGCAATGCATAAAAAGTAAAACACAACAAATTGTGAACGCTGCAAGAAAGGACTGGTCATGGGAGGATCCCTGAGCACTCGTCTAGATGCAAAAGCTGAAATGTCACCAGTAGAGACATAACATATTCTGTTTGTTAAGTAAATTGAGTATGTACACTATATTGGTAAAAATATTTAGCAATCCATCCCAATCATTGATTTCAGGCGTTGGAATCACTTCCCTGGCCATTGGTGTATAAAGTCAGGTGGGTTTTCATGGCCAAGCAGCTGCATCCAAGCCTTACATCACCAAGTGCAATGCAAAGTGTTAGATCCAGTGGTGTAAAGCACACCGCCACTGGACTCTAGCAAAGTGGAGACCTGTTCCCTGGAGTGACAAACGCTTCTCCGTCGGGTAATCCAATGGATGAGTCCGGGTTTAGTGGTTGCCAGGAGTATGAGACTTGTCTGACTGTATTGTGCATCGTGTAAAGTTTGGTGCAGGGGGATTTCAGTTTCCCAACTTTGTGGGAACAGCCTCTTCCTCTTCCAACATGACTGCCCACCAGTGCACAAAGCGAGGTCCATAAAGACATAAGCGAGTTTGGTGTGGAAGAACTTGTCTGGCCTGCACAGAATCCTGACCTCAACCCAACAGAACATCTTTGGGATGAATTTGTACAGACACGCCAAGTCAGGTCTTCTTATCCAACATCAGTGTCTAACCTTACAGACACTGATGTGTGTTCATATGCGTTTAAAGGCAGACAAGCAAATACTTCTGGCAATATAGTATCTATCTATCTATCTATCTATCTATCTATCTATCTATCTATCTATCTATCTATCTATCTATCTATCTATCTATCATGATTTCTACTCTATCTCACCACATCACTCAAAGCACTTACAACTACAAGAGGAGAAAGCTATGCATTCGCCAGCCTAATTAGTAAACTAGTAAACTAGTTTAGTTACTGATTACTTACTGATTAGAAAACGGTCCATGCTAATTCTTGTGAGAAACTATAACAAATACCAGAAGAAAATGTAATAAAAAAATCTTTCTATCTTTATTCATGTTAGTATCATAAACTGAAACTATGAAACCACGTTGGTGGAGGTTGGAACGGTCAGCATCAGAGTTCTATAACTTGTTGAATAAAGTCACTAATTAGCTCAGATATAAATCACATTGTTAATCTTATCTTATTCTTTTTATAGGGCAGTGTATGTATTCATTTCATTAATTTGATATTTGAAAAATAGTGTCCTCATAACACACACCTTACTAACTCTGAAGAAAATGAAAGAAGAACTGATGTTCCTTGAATTTTTCTTTGACCGGTTATCACAGCATCAATATGGCCACACACACACACACACACACACACACACACACACACACACACACATATCTGACAGGAACAGTAATCTTGGTATGTCCAGGAAGAAAGGCTGTTCAGGGAACAAGAACAAACAGGAATAAAACATTAGGCAAGGGAACAAGAAAGTTGGAGAGATCACATAAGACTAAAGAGGGTATGCATACGTGTGTGTGTGTGTGTGTGTGTGTGTGTGTGTGTGTGTGTGTGTGAGCCTACAGTGAGCTCTGTGCCGCACAGATCTGCACTGACAGCAGTAAACATAGAAAGTGCTGTCAATGACCACAAATTTCTATTGCAAAATATTCCCAGACATAAGTCACCCTGCACCTAAAGTAAGGAAAGTAAGGAATATTTGAATATTTGTAATCCTCTGCCAATCTGTATGCCAGTACATCTGTTTCACTAAATAACAGAAAAAAAGAAATGCCTAACTTATTGGAACATACTGTGACAAAGCACAACGAGTTCTCCAACCTTTAATCAAGTTGATCATTCTCTGAGTATTCTTTTATTTCCTAAAAGTTGGATTTAAAGTGACCTCATTTAACGCTTTCCTGATTAGTTTGTTCTATTCAGTTTCAGTTTAATTTTATTTATGTAGCAACAAATCAGAAGAAAAGTCACCTCAAGGCACGCCATAGTTTATGACCTCAAGTGTGAGTTTCAGGTCTTACTGAATATTTTTAAATTGTAAATACTGTCAGGGTCCTGGGTCCCCTGACCCAGCATGTTTAATTCTTTATGATTTTTGTAATATTGTGCTTGTGAGTTGTATCGTTTCTAGTTTTGATCCCTTGCCCTTCGTGTCTCTCTGTGTCCCCTCTGTTCTGTGTAGTCTGTCTGCATGTTGAGTTTCCCTCTGTGTCTTTCGGTTCTTAGAGTCCTCTGTCTTATGGTTTATGTCTCTGTGTTTCTTAGTTGCTGTCTCCACTGTGCCAAGTTCGTGTCTCTGTGTCATACCTGTTTTACTTTGAAGGTCCGTGTCTTATGTGAATGTGTCCTGCTTTGCTCCCTCGTCTCGTCAGTCCTGATTTCTCCCAGCTGTGCTCTCCTTCTGTGTCTCATTCCCCTCGTTACTTCCCAATGTATTTAAACCCTGTGTTTCTCTGAGTCAGTGTCGCGTCGTCCCTCATGCTGTGTGGATCTCCTGGTGTCTCCCTGTAGTTTAGTGTGTTATTCCCCAGTTTGGTTTAGTTTACTTTACTTTGTATGCTTTCCCAGCCCGTGAATAAAGCTGTGGTTTTGAGTTCTTCCCTTGTGTCTAAGAGCCTGCATTTTGGGTCCAATTCCTGCCTGCCACACAGCGTTTCATGACAAATATATTGTAACATATTGTTCAATTTACAAATTGTTTGTAAATTAGGATCCTCAAGGAAGTCAAAAAAGAGGATAAAGCAGGGTTTTCTATGTGACTGACAAATCACTCTCCATCTTTTCTGTGTAATTAAACAGAATTTTATATATACATTTTACAAAATGTTCCTGTTACTTTTACATACATGAAACATCAATCAAATGACAAAATAACTAAATTAACAAATTATTTTTAAAAGTATTAATAATAATAATAATAATATAATAATAATAATAATAATAATAATAATAATAATAATAATTAATTAAAATAAATTCTGGATTTAGGCTATAAATATATATTTAAAATTTGTTGCACTGAGTGTAAAATGACAGTAAAAGAAAGACATTCTCTGTAAATTTACACGGGTTTGTTTATTACTTAAAAGATGTTGTGTAAGTATAGAAGTCACCACATAAGTGGTGAAAAAAATATAGTATGATTTTTTTTCTTTTTAATATATAACCTTCAAATATTGTGTCAAAATGTATGCTTACAGTAATTTCACAGACTGATAAAGTTACAGAAAAATAATGAAAATAGAAATGCATAATATATATTATTCATATTCTTATATCCAAAAATGTAAAGATGTTACAAGAAATGTAAAATGCCTGTGAAATGACATGATTCCGTCATTAAAACTTTAGTTAGTATTATTATACTTTATACTTTATTATTATACATAATTTTAAAACTGGTTTGTTACACAATGTCAAAATTGTTTTGTAATTGTAATTATTGTATTATTTTTTTTAAACATTACTTAATATTCTGTTTTTATAATACAGATAAATTAGCAAAACGTGAAAGGGTTACTTAATTTAGCGATCAATCATCGTTTTAAACAGAAACAAAGGTACAGCAACATCAACAGCAGCTTACACTCACATTAGCACATGGAGCCATTGTGGATTATGGGACAGTGTGGACTTTCCACCCTTTGGAGGAGAAGGAGAAGCTTTTTCTCAAATATCCAGCAACAAGAGAAAATTCAGCAGAGGAAAATTAAATATTTCTACGTTTGTACCAGGTAAACGATGGAAAAATGGACCTCACAAGACCAACCAGTGTTTACTTTTGGATAAGTGCTGCAGATACAGGAACACTGTAAAATTACTGTAAAAACATCAAAAATGAATTTTGAGGGAGGAAAAAGGATCATTCACAGCAGGCACAAAAAACTACATCAAAAATGAAAAAACACAAAATTTCATGTGAAGTTAAAGCTAATGTAGCTGTGTTTTATGTTGTTATTCTGTAAAAATATGGAAATTTTCTACATGATGGTTATTTTCCCCAAATTTTATTGGAGTCCCATCTGCCAGAATATTACCTTGTGTTTTTTACAGTGTAACCAGTCTGGTAAGTCTAGCCTGTGTATGCCTCGATCGCTCGATTATCACATCCAGCTTCAAAATACCAAACACAAACTTAAATTCATTTTATAGTTTTTCTTTTAACCTGAATAGTTATCAAATGTGAACTGAACACTCCACAGGCCTGACTTTAAAGTTAATGACAAATAGAATATGACGAGACTTTCTAAAAGAAAAGTGAAGCGAATGAGACGTGGAATTCATGGCTACAGCCATGGTAAGAGGCATGCAAATCCACAGACACAAGAATTCAATAGCTCACTGTGACGAGGGCATTCATTCCATTCAGTCACTGTCTGTATAACCCTGACCTTAATTGTTATGACAAACAGCCTTACCCTCACTGCTTCTCATCGGTAGAAAGAAAGACGTAAACTTCTGTATCCAGTAAGTACAAAATGTTGTCCCTGCCTGTCTGTCCACTTTTCATGGCTTCTAAACACAACAACAACTGTGCTGACTGTGACCAAACAATCGTGTTAGTGTCTCCACACAACTTGTTTCTACTTCTGTGTCTTAAAAGCAAACAGACCGCCCTCCCCTCAACTGATTCCTGTTCAAACAGCATCAAGTGAAAACTGGATTATTTACGGTTTTTATGTTCTAATCCAGCTCTTCAGGTTCTAAATATCAAGATGGCAATTTTCCGAATGAGGATCTAAACAATATATTTGTTATTTGGAAATTTGAAACTGAAATAACAAAAAACCCACTAAACTCGCCATATTTATTTACTGTCTCCATTTTTATGAAGTGAAAAACAAATATAGGCAGATTTTTCTCTGTAGTTAAATGGCTGCTCACATCTTACTAATGATGGTATTTCCACTGTTTTCAGACAGATGACCAGGAGAGAAAGTCCCATCCAGCTGAAGCAAGAAGCACTGACTTAGAATCAGTCTTTTTTTTTGTTATTCATGAAAAATATGTAATTTGGTCTATGTATTATTCATGGTGTTTTCATTTTGCCCTGGTTGTCCAACTTCAGTTTTCTTTGGCTGTTTTGAATTTTCTTTGATATTGAGAGTTCGAAGAATGAGCCGTTATGTCACGTATTATTTTGACTTCACTGGCAAACATAAATGCACCCAAACATGCACAAAGACTGAAATGGGCTGAAAGCACATCTATGAACACAGTCGAGGCTGTAATTACACTTGTCATGGTAATAAATGGTTATGATTTGTAGGTTTGTATTGTGTGTTTGCATATGTGGGCATGTTATAATTATACGGACAGTATAATGCACTGACACTAAGACGCCACTTTGTTCTCTGGAAAACATTCTAAATTATATATAAATCAATAGTAAAGTTGCAAAAGATAAATGCTCAGCAGTTTTGGATATTTATTCATCGTGGCTGAAAACTTTCCAATTCATCGTGCATGATGGTAAAATATGTAACATGCATGTTTCAGCTTTGCACAGAAAAGCTTATAAAAGCTTCAGAGCCAAAGACTAAACAGATGATGTGATGATAACATTGTACATTTTATTGTACACTAGCACTGACTTTTCAGTGAGGAAATGCTTGGCCTAATTTGGGCTCCACTTACGGAACAGCCTACAGTTCTCACCTTTCATCCAGCACACTTGTCTTCATCAGTCTCATCACCTGCTCTGGATTTAATTGCTCATGTTGTTGTTGGTCCGTGAGCCAAGTTATAACATACAAAGATCTGAAGTGAAACCAGGTGTTAAAAACAATGAACAGTGTGCACTGCACTCGTTGTCTGTGCTTTTAATGTTTTCCAGTTCTTCCATTCCCGGTGAACTCTGCTATCCACAAACCAAGCAACAGTCAAACGCTTCCAGTAACGCAGTCAGAATCTTGGAGGATTCATGGCAGTGAGTCTCGCGTGGGTAAAAACCCACCCCCACCCCATATTTTTCATGAATAACAAAAAAGACTCATTCTAAATCAGTGCTTCTTGCTTCAGCTGGATGGGAATTTCTCTCTTGGTCATCTGTGTGAAAACAGTATAAATCCCTTCTGTCTGACCGAAAACTGTACACGGAGAAACATATTTGTTGGACCAGAAATCCCACGTTAGGCAGTATCATTAGAAGGCATAAAAAACACATTATCTATCCATGAAGCCAGATAACACACACCACTTAGTCCAACTGCAGAAATATCTTAAAGATATAAAAGACCTGGATGACCTCTAATTTTCTGCTTCATGGATAAAACTAAGGTTATTGTATCTTAGAAATATGGTATCCAACCAGATTCTTACTCTGGATGGCACTACCTCCAGTAACACTGTGAGGGGGCATACAGGGAGTGCAGAATTATTAGGCAAGTTGTATTTTTGAGGAATAATTTCATTATTGAACAACAACCATGTTCTCAATGAACCCAAAAAACTCATTAATATCAAAGCTGAATGTTTTTGGAAGTAGTTTTTAGTTTGTTTTTAGTTTTAGCTATTTTAGGGGGATATCTGTGTGTGCAGGTGACTATTACTGTGCAGAATTATTAGGCAACTTAACAAAAAACAAATATATACCCATTTCAATGATTTATTTTGACCAGTGAAACCAATATAACATCTCCACATTCACAAATATACATTTCTGACATTCAAAAACAAAACAAAAACAAATCAGCGACCAATATAGCCACCTTTCTTTGCAAGGACACTCAAAAGCCTGCCATCCATGGATCCTGTCAGTGTTTTGATCTGTTCACCATCAACATTGCGTGCAGCAGCAACCACAGCCTCCCAGACACTGTTCAGAGAGGTGTACTGTTTTCCCTCCTTGTAAATCTCACATTTGATGATGGACCACAGGTTCTCAATGGGGTTCAGATCAGGTGAACAAGGAGGCCATGTCATTAGTTTTTCTTCTTTTATACCCTTTCTTGCCAGCCACGCTGTGGAGTACTTGGACGCGTGTGATGGAGCATTGTCCTGCATGAAAATCATGTTTTTCTTGAAGGATGCAGACTTCTTCCTGTACCACTGCTTGAAGAAGGTGTCTTCCAGAAACTGGCAGTAGGACTGGGAGTTGAGCTTGACTCCATCCTCAACCCGAAAAGGCCCCACAAGCTCATCTTTGATGATACCAGCCCAAACCAGTACTCCACCTCCACCTTGCTGGCGTCTGAGTGGGACTGGAGCTCTCTGCCCTTTACCAATCCAGCCACGGGCCCATCCATCTGGCCCATCAAGACTCACTCTCATTTCATCAGTCCATAAAACCTTAGAAAAATCAGTCTTGAGATATTTCTTGGCCCAGTCTTGACGTTTCAGCTTGTGTGTCTTGTTCAGTGGTGGTCGTCTTTCAGCCTTTCTTACCTTGGCCATGTCTCTGAGTATTGCACACCTTGTGCTTTTGGGCACTCCAGTGATGTTGCAGCTCTGAAATATGGCCAAACTGGTGGCAAGTGGCATCTTGGCAGCTGCACGCTTGACTTTTCTCAGTTCATGGGCAGTTATTTTGCGCCTTGGTTTTTCCACACGCTTCTTGCGACCCTGTTGACTATTTTGAATGAAACGCTTGATTGTTCGATGATCACGCTTCAGAAGCTTTGCAATTTTAAGACTGCTGCATCCCTCTGCAAGATATCTCACTATTTTTGACTTTTCTGAGCCTGTCAAGTCCTTCTTTTGACCCATTTTGCCAAAGGAAAGGAAGTTGCCTAATAATTATGCACACCTGATATAGGGTGTTGATGTCATTAGACCACACCCCTTCTGATTACAGAGATGCACATCACCTAATATGCTTAATTGGTAGTAGGCTTTCGAGCCTATACAGCTTGGAGTGAGACAACATGCATGAAGAGGATGATGTGGACAAAATACTCATTTGCCTAATAATTCTGCACTCCCTGTAGAGTCATTTTTGACCAGGATATGTCCTTCAGTGCACATAGACTGCTTCTTCCATTTGTGCGATATCTCCAAAATTAGAAATATCCTGTCTCAGAGTGGAAAAAACGTGAACTGAAAAACTAGTTCATGCATTTATTACTTCCAGGCTGGACTACTGTAATTCATTATTATCAGGATGTCCTAAAAACTCGCTGAAAAGCCTTCAGTTAATCCAAAATGCTGCAGCAAAAGTACTGACAGGGACTAGAAAGAGAGAGCAGATTTCTCCTGTTTTGGCTTCCCTTCATTGGCTTCCTGTTAAATCCAGAATTGAATTCACTTTGTCTTTGTCCTGTATTCCTCTTCTCATCCCAACCAGTCCCAGCAGATAGCCCTGAGCCTGCTTCTGCAGGAGGTTTCTTCCTGTTAGGAGTTTTTCCTTCCCACTCTTGCCAAAACACTTGCTCACAGGGGGTCATGTGATTGTTGGGGCCTTCTCCATTTTCTTTGTATCATTCTCGGGTCTTTACCTTACAGTATAGTTGACAACTGTTCCCTCAAACACACAATAATAACATGGACTGAACCACCACTCACAACCACTAGCACTTTATACAGCCTCTGTAGAAATTATCCACATATCTCACTTATCTTAACTGCACTACTGTATAGTTCTGTGTAAATAATCATTCTGTACATACAATAATTTTTAATCCTACAACTGTTTATAACTTGCATAGTTCACATTTCTGTATAACTGTATATCTCAGATTTCTGTATAGTTTTTATTTCATATTTATAGCCTGTACATAGCTTGTACTCACTGCAGCCTGTACATACTTATAGTTATAGAATATTCATAACATACTTCATACCGTGTACATTATAACATACCATAATAGACCCATTTCTGTAATATACTTACATATCTATATTATTGCTAATATATATTGTAATATATCTATATCATGGCTAAAGCACTTTCTGGATGGATGCAAACTGCATTTCGTTGCCCTGTACCTGTGCATGTGCAATGACAATAAAGTTGAATTCTATTCTATTCTAGTTCCTTGAGGCAATAGGTCCTTCAATAAAATAGAATAGAATTGAATTCAACTGTTATTTTCCCTATACAATGCTTGTATGGTGTCCTTGAGTATTTTGAAAGGTGCCTATAAAAATGTGTTATTGTTATTATTATTTTTATTTTAATAAACTGAATTAACTTTGTGGTTTGGGGGCATTTATAGCCACAGAGCACTTCAGGAAATATGTGACTGCTGATTTTGTTTCACACACAAGCTGCACACCCTGATAGTTTGTAAAGCTTCATTACTAAGTAAGTAAATAAAACTAGAAAGAAAGACTGAACTGGCTGCTTGGGTTTCTATGGACTAAAGATAAACTGATATTCCTAAAAGGCAAAAATAAAAAGGAAAACAATATGCCATTATATGAAACAATCAGATTAAATGATTAAGGTTCTTAATTTTGGATTTTAAAATTAGCTGTTATGTGATTTTAAATAAAAGGAAAAGATATTGTGAAAATCAAATCCACAGCTGTTCAACTGTTTTATAAGACAAAATGTGTAAAAAAAAAAAAAAAGGGTCAGATTTGTAATATAAATTAAACAGATGGGGTTATGTTTGTTTGTTTGTTTTTCTTCTTTTGAGTTTGGCTTATTGGCCTGCAGAAAAATGACTGCAGTGAGAATGAAGAAGAAGAGGAAACATAGATGTGATGAGAGACAGGCAGGAGCTGGAAATGATAGACAGGGGTGTCAAAGCCATGAAGAACATGTGT
The DNA here is from genome assembly GCF_001858045.2 of Oreochromis niloticus. Classification (NCBI taxonomy): domain Eukaryota; kingdom Metazoa; phylum Chordata; class Actinopteri; order Cichliformes; family Cichlidae; genus Oreochromis; species Oreochromis niloticus. The sequence goes on from NC_031971.2 coordinate 3,130,684, forward strand.
ATCAGCTTGTTACTGTAGCTCTGTGCAGCTGCACAGGGTGTCGGTGGCTTTTCACCATCAGCTCAGAAAACAGGAAAGAAAATGAGTCCTGGGCATCGGCCAAATGTTACTGCTGGGCTCGGCTATTAGCTACCATGTCACTGATGTGGCTGGAAATGATCGTAATTCTGTTTGTTAGCTCAGATTAAATTTGAAAGCAGTGGTATTAGAACACAACAATGCTTAATTCCTCACCTATAATATTGTATACCAATTTAACTGTGCAATCTTCAGTAATAATCAGGTTATTACTGAATCCATGTTGACAACCCTTTGTTGTGTATTTCTTAGCCTTCATGCATGAATCATACTGCAGTCCGTGGTGTGATAGCTCTCTTTGGATATGATTTCTTCTTTGGTAACATCACCTGCACTAAATCAAAAGTATCTGCAAATAACACATGATGAGCCTCTTTAAAGGAACCTCTAAATTTTATTATGTAACTGCCTTTATACATATTTGACTTTATATGAATTTTCCACAGTGTTACTCATCTGGACGAGTCGATCAGGCTCTGATTGATAAAAGCATGTAATCAGGTAATTCAGGGTGATTTGCTTTCTTTGCATTTTAAACAGTGAAGCATGCATTTTGCATTTTACTTACTCAGTTTGTGCTCATTGAATTGAGAACAAGGCAGACATTTATTAATTGTACAGCCCATCCACCTCTTAACCACAGAAAATACATAAAGGAACAAAGACAATAATGCAAATTTCTGTTACACTAAGCCACAGACATCTTTTGTTGTTTAAAAAAACAACAAGATTGTGACACTTGCAGTGTATTTAAAATGTATTTGGTTTTTAACAGTTTAAATGTGTTTTTTAACCTTGAAAATTGATGAAGAGGAAACAAAAATGATGGAAAAAATAAAGTGACTTAAAAATCACCAAATTTTAGTTCATCCTTATCTACTCTAGGGGCCTGCAACTCACTCACACACTCTCACACACACACACACACACACACACACACACATACAAACTAAACTGACACAAAATGAGTCTATACAACAGCAACAAAGGCCAAGGTAGTTTTAAAAGAAGGAAGCAATAAATGATATTTTTATTACTTTGCTAAATTTAAAAAATATAAACTCTCAAAAACAAAAGGGCTAAAGTTCTTCTCTGTCCCTACAGACATACAGTGGCTTGCAAAAGTATTCGGCCCCCTTGAACTTTCCCACATTTTGTCACATTACAGCCACAAACATGAATCAATTTTATTGGAATTCCAGGTGAAAGACCAATACAAAGTGGTGTACACGTGAGAAGTGGAATGAAAATCATACATGATTCCAAACATTTTTTACAAATAAATAACTGCAAAGTGGGGTGTGCGTAATTATTCAGCCCCCTGAGTCAATACTTTGTAGAACCACCTTTTGCTGCAGTTACAGCTGCCAGTCTTTTAGGGTATGTCTCTACCAGCTTTGCACATCTACAGACTGAAATCCTTGCCCATTCTTCTTTGCAAAACAGCTCCAGCTCAGTCAGATTAGATGGACAGCGTTTGTGAACAGCAGTTTTCAGATCTTGCCACAGATTCTCGATTGGATTTAGATCTGGACTTTGACTGGGCCATTCTAACACATGGATATGTTTTGTTTTAAACCGTTCCATTGTTGCCCTGGCTTTATGTTTAGGGTCGTTGTCCTGCTGGAAGGTGAACCTCCGCCCCAGTCTCAAGTCTTTTGCAGACTCCAAGAGGTTTTCTTCCAAGATTGCCCTGTATTTGGCTCCATCCATCTTCCCATCAACTCTGACCAGCTTCCCTGTCCCTGCTGAAAAGAAGCACCCCCAGAGCATGATGCTGCCACCACCATATTTGACAGTGGGGATGGTGTGTTCAGAGTGATGTGCAGTGTTAGTTTTCCGCCACACATAGCGTTTTGCATTTTGGTCTCATCTGACCAGAGCACCTTCTTCCACATGTTTGCTGTGACCCCCACATGGCTTGTGGCAAACTGCAAACGGGACTTCTTATGGTTTTCTATTAACAATGGCTTTCTTCTTGCCACTCTTCCATAAAGGCCAACTTTGTGCAGTGCACGACTAATAGTTGTCCTATGGACAGATTCCCCCACCTGAGCTGTAGATCTCTGCAGCTCGTCCAGAGTCACCATGGGCCTCTTGGCTGCATTTCTGATCAGCGCTCTCCTTGTTCGGCCTGTGAGTTTAGGTGGACGGCCTTGTCTTGGTAGGTTTACAGTTGTGCCATACTCCTTCCATTTCTGAATGATCGCTTGAACAGTGCTCTGTGGGATGTTCAAGGCTTGGGAAATCTTTTTGTAGCCTAAGCCTGCTTTAAATTTCTCAATAACTTTATCCCTGACCTGTCTGGTGTGTTCTTTGGACTTCATGGTGTTGTTGCTCCCAATATTCTCTTAGACAACCTCTGAGGCCGTCACAGAGCAGCTGTATTTGTACTGACATTAGATTACACACAGGTGCACTCTATTTAGTCATTAGCACTCATCAGGCAATGTCTATGGGCAACTGGCTGCACTCAGACCAAAGGGGGCTGAATAATTACGCACACCCCACTTTGCAGTTATTTATTTGCAAAAAATGTTTGGAATCATGTATGATTTTCGTTCCACTTCTTACGTGTACACCACTTTGTATTGGTCTTTCACCTGGAATTCCAATAAAATTGATTCATGTTTGTGGCTGTAATGTGACAAAATGTGGGAAAGTTCAAGGGGGCCGAATACTTTTGCAAGCCACTGTACATGAAATCACCCTGTAGGACTAATTATTGGATCTCAAGGTCACTATTTTTTCCTTTATTTTGTTGTTTGTTGTGTTAATGTTACCACCCAGTGACAAGCTGATATTTGGATATTTTTTTGTACTTAAAGGTGCGTTACGTGGAGACATTGTTCTTCCAATTGAAAAAAAGAAAAAAAAGGAAACGCAATCGAATACTTTTTTAGACTTTCAGATTTCTTGCATTTACTTCTTTATTTATCATTAGACAGAAAACTCTTCAAATATTGCTTCATTCACCAGATATCTTGATATTATGTTTCTGTTTCTTGCTTTTGCTCAGTCATTACCTGTTCTTAGAAAAGACCACGCTCACACTAACAGCATGCTCAGAGAAACATGACAAGAACACAAAACAGCATATGTTCAGCAAAAAAGGGTGAAAAGTGCTCATTTGTGGAAAAATACACAAAAATACACAAAAATGTACATACACCTACAAACACACATAGAACCAAGCAGCTAGTACACACTGTGGCACATGTACACAGGCTGACCTGCAGCAAGAGGCTGTTTCTGCCTTTCAAACCAATCTCCTATCCTCTTACATTTAACCGTGACTGTGTCTCGCCCCTGTCTCTATGATCAGTGTAGTGTAAAATGAGGAAACATGACAGTACAACAAGGCTACTGTTACCTCAGTGCAACACACCTTCACTCAGCATGCAGTATACACTGTCCAGCTCAATAGGTCAACACTTACAGCATGTACAACACACAGTACTGGGTTTACGCAATGTTGTGTGGATGCACTTCCAATAATCTTACATGCTAACTGCACAAAATCATATTTTGCATTGACATAATAATAGACATTTTCAGGTGAGTGTTTTTAAACTGCAGAGAAATAATGCTGTGAACTCTTGGTCTCATTCCCTTATTTTGAGGGATAATTTATCAAATTTAAACATTCACTTAAAAATAATAATAATTAAATAAAAAATCAACAAGGGGAGCCTACGGAGAGCCCACAGTGCTCCTCTCAGGAAAGCATATGTGTTTGGTACAACAAAGCATGGTTCTTGTTACAACTGTGTCCTGTTGTTAATTCTCCGTATTTCATCTCAGATTTTGATTGCTTCCTGTTTTATTTTGGTAGTCTCTTGTGCTCTATATTTAGTTTTGTTTTTCCCTCGTGGATTTATTTGATATTCCTTGTTTTCCCCACCTGAGTTCTCACTCCCTAATTACCAGTGATGGGAATAACGGCGTTACTTTTTTCAGTAACGAGTAATCTAATTAATTACTATTCCTATCGTTACAACGCCGTTACCGTTACTAACAAGAAAATGTGGTGCGCTCGTTTTTAAAAAAAACAGACGGTTGAAGCTGTGTTCAGATTGTCGCATTTTATGTCAGTTGCACGGAAGTAGCTGTAAGTAATCTGGGCGCTACAGCGTTTAGCAGCTGTGCGCTCCCGCGGGCGGCAATCACTTTCTGGCACAACACCTGGAACTAAGGGGGCAAAACAATCGCATGAGTGCTGCTGTTTGACTGAGGAAGAATAAAGTAGTCGTGGTAAGCCAATCACATGGCCACTTAAAGACAAAGCAACAAGGTGATATATACCAGTTTATAAATTGTGCTGATAGGCCACGTAAAACCAGAGTCATGATAAACAATATGTACGCGGCATTTTTTCATGAATAGTTTTGTCACGTTTAACGTCTAAGCACAGCGCTAACAAGCACTCTGTGCTTATGACCAAAAAACAAGAAACAAAACAAAACAAAATCAGCCCGTTCATGTTGGCAGAAAAATGCACCATGTCGACCAATCAAAAATGATATGGCAACATTACATTTTGTTATTTAAGAAGAGGGGGAAGTTTTAGGAGTGACGGAGAGAGAAAGAGAGAGAGAGAGCAGGAAAAGCGAGAGCGAGTTTTGAGATGTGAGATTTGTGACGTTTAGCGTGTTTGGAGTGTGTAGTTAATGTGCTGTCTTGTGTAGTTAGTGTGTAGTGTTGTGGATAGTTTTGTGTTGTGTGTCAGAACAATGAGGCGACTGCTGTCTCCAGGTAGAAACAGCAGTGATACACCTGCTGCTGTCAGACCTGCAGGTATCAGGCTGTGATGTTCTCCTTTGTAGTGGACAGAAATGATTTTGTTGGACTGGCACAAATAATTTGTGTGGCATCTTATTGAAGAACAGCTGATTGTTCTTTAAATAGTTTGAAATGGTTATTTTAAAAAAGGGTAAAAAGTAAATGGCTGCAAATAACTTTGTTATTTGCAAAACTTGTGCATAGGATTTTAAAATTGACAATTAATATTTGCATTTAAAGTTATGAAATATGATTCATTAAACATGTTTGTGGTTGTTACAGTAAAAATATAACTTTTTCTACTCTGATTTTATGTTTTCTGTCTGATTTTAGATCAATTGTGTTAATACAGTATGTCAAAATGAGAACATAACTGTAAATTCAGACACGTGAGGTTGTGCTGAAAACAATGGTACCAAACAAGGCAAGTAAATAGTTTTTAAAGGTGAAATGTAGATGGAAAATCAAAAGTAGTTAAAAATGGCCAATTATACCCTGGACCCCACAGGGTTAAACATTTTTTTTTAAAGTAACACAATAGTTACTTTTCAAGTAATTAATTACTTTTAGAATCTTGTAACTCAGTTACTAACTCAAAGTAACTTGCCCAACACTGGTAATTACTTCATGTGTCTATTGAAATTCTCAATTTGCTTGTGTGGTTGTTGTGTTTCTGGGTTTCTCTTCTTGTTTCTAATGGTTTCCCTGGTTAGTGTTTCTCTTTTCTTTTTGCTTATACACTAATAAGCAAAAGCAAAACATTTTGCTCTTTTGTTTGGAATCTGGCTCCTTTCGTCCACACTTTAGCAACAAAACAGGCTGCGCACCTGAAAGCAGCGACTGACACCCTTTAAACGTAAACTGTAACTGACACCAAACCTGTAGAGTGACATCCTCCCTGTGTGTGTGTGTGTGTGTGTGTGTGTGTGTGTGTGTGTGTGTGTGTGTGTGTCTGGGCAATCATCACTCAGTGTCACTATATACACCGTGTGCCAGTGAATGACTAATGCACATACATGCATAATTGTGCACAGTGGGTGCATTATAGAGTGTGAAACCATACACGGGTGTAAATAAATACACAGCCAGCTCCTCGTTTTCTACTTATCCCTGTGAAGAACAAGTGAATGAATAAATCAGTTTGAAAACCCTTAAAATGTCTTCATAAAAACATGTGCAGGTTTGTGTTTTAAATGAGAAAGTGCCAAGGCCTTTCACTACCTTTCTTGTCTTGTTAGTAAAACAGATAGCAGTGATTCAAAAGCGAAGCCCCAAATGTTTCTGTTTGTAATTTTTCCTCCTTGTTTGCATCCTTTAACTCTTCTTTCTCTGTTTTTACCACTTTTAGTACAAATACACAGATGGACACAAAAAAAGATTTAATAAGACTGGCTTGTGTACTAAATGTCGATGGTCTCATTAAACACTGCCAACAGTTACGATTAATCACTTCTGTTTGACAGTACTAAAGGGGAATACACCACAACACACTCTGACTCTAACAGACCAAAGAAAACTGAGGTCACTAATGATGTGTGCATCAATACTGAAATATTGATTTTTGTGATATCAGATATTTATTTTCTAGAATCAATTATAATATGTATATTTTAGTGATTATGGGTAAATTTGTAGTTCCTGATTAACAGGAGCGAGACAGACGTGGCTCGCGGTCATTTGGTGTTGCAGGTGGGCTCTATCCACGTACAGAACACTGTAGCACTGTTCATGAATTTGGGAATGTGACTTACGTCCGCTTGGGTTTTTTGTACTGATGTTTAAACAACAGGTATTCACTGCATCCTTAAAACAATGGAATCCCATTTGATGATTTGATTATTTAGACTAGGGATCTTTAAATTATACAGCATACTTGCAGTAAAAATGCAGGATTGTAGGATTTAAAAAAATAATAATACAACTTAAAATATTCAATGAGTGAGATAGCTGAATAATAAAATGTTTCTCAACTTCACTAATACTTTTAATCAGTCACATTTGTTTGTGATATTTAATTGAATACTTTAAAATGTAGACATTGACTTTTCAGGTTTTTTATTTATTATATGATAATGTTTCATAATTAAACAAGAAGAAAAAGTAGACTGGTGGCTCATTTTCTTTATAGAGGTAAAGTTTGATTTTGATTTTCCAAACACATTAAGTATCAGATGAGTATCACAGCCTGACATGATATCAGATCATAAAGGGAATCAGTCGTATCGCACATCCCTGGAGGTCACAGGTTGGAACACCTGACAAAAGGAAATTACAGTGTAGGAACTACGATCAGTTTTCAGGAAGTACTTTCATGATACAAACCTTTCACTTTAGGTTTGGTAAAAGTTTCCTTTCAATAACAGAAAAATAAAAACACTGCAGTCATTGTTAAATATATACATCCAAAAAGGACTGCTGGTTGGCCAACACACGACTCCAGTCTGTACGAAAACATTATTTTGTGCTGCGAACTTCTTGGTGTTGATGTTTCTCAGTGTATAGCTCCCCTGGTAAAACTGCAGTATGGAGCCGCTACTGCTTCCCAGGCTGGGGAAGGTGGATCATCTCTGGATCAAGTGAGCAAAGAAATGTTTTAGGCTGTCAGGATGTACTCATGGCTGGTAGCCATGGTTGTAGTCCATTATGATCTTAATGGTGCTCCACACATTCCATGTTAATGTCAAAGCGTTCGTCAGTGTGCTGCCTGTACTTCTGTTCGGCCCACTAAATGCCCATCTTCAAGAATGAGTGCTCCTTGCTGTAGGCCAGCGTGTCACTTGAGTGACAGGAAGGCCTTAATCATAGGCCGCTCTGTACTTTCTAGCAGTGGCTTCTGATGTGGAAACAGTCTCTGTGGGTACGACTGTATCAGGACAGAAGTGCACATCGCCCAGGACAGATGATGTGTATCCCTCTAAACCTGTGCCCTGGTTGAAAACAGCTCTGTTGTATGTAAGTGGCCTCCTCACTCCATACTTGTATAGTTTTGACACAACAGCACACACTGGAAAGAATCTACAGAGCTTTAATATTGATTTTAAACATTATATTGGGAAAACCCACATTTTTCATGTTTGATTTCTGCTTATTTGTTCACAAAATGACTTTTCATACATTAGTGAAAACATAAAAACAAATACAAAATAGTTGCAATTTGTGGAGAGAAAGAAAGAGTACATTTTTGGGGCATCATGGGAGACATTATGCTCAACAGTATTAAACACTGCACAGAGGTCTGATGGGACAAACACTGAGATGAAACCACTGTTAGAGGCTATAAGAAGATCATTTGATCACTAACACTGTTTCTGTGACGAGCTCTGAAACCTGACTGAAACCATTGTAAATTAGTGCAACACCATTTACTCTCCAGCTTATGGGTTTTCTGCTTTGAGATGTACCATGTAACACTACGAACAAGACAACTGTGACCCCTTTGGGAGAGTTTAGGCAAATGGCATCGAAGACGAGGACAGCTGAGGAATTATACCCTTAAACAAAGTTAAAGCACCTTCAGGAAGACATCCGCTGAAACCAGTGTAGGGCAAGTTACTTTAAATTAGTAACTCAGTTACATTACTAGTTACTTCTATCAAAAGTAACTCAGTTACTTCAAGTTACTCGTTACTTTCAAAGTAACTAGTTACTAGAGAAAGTAAGTTTGGTTTTACTCAGAATTCTCTTGTTAACGTGTTGCTTCCGTAACTGGATACCCAGTTAGACTGCCAGTCTTCTAGCTTGCTTACTTGCCACAAGTGCACTGTGCCACCTACCAACAGAAAGGAAAAAATAATGTGCACATTTCCATGAGAGAAATCCCACGCCTGGACCATCGTCGACTGCTGCCATGATTTCATCTTCATGTTTCCCTCTCACCACATATCCAAACTGATATCATGACCAGCAGCTTTTACAGCTGCGGCTCCAGCAAACATCAGCTGATCATTGATCAGTTTCATGATTGAAGTAGCAACAGGAGAGGGAGGGGGAGAAGAAGAGGCAGCTGACAGCATAAAGACAGTAACTCCAGCTTTGTGTCTTCCATTCTAGCTGAAGTCCGGGCCAAACTGTGTTTCTCAGCTCAGTAATATTTTCTCTGAATGCGGGACGATTCTGTTTTTTACAGGACGGTTGGCAACTCTACTAACTAACCTTATGAACAAAATAAAGTTCACTATCAGTAACATCACAGCACCCACCCAGCAGTATAGAAACTCCGTCATGCTAGCTAGCACGCAGTACGAGTTATTGTAACTGACTGTAAAAAGTCAGCACAACGAAAATAAACTCCACCTAAACTTGGTTTATATCTGACCCAGATAGACTGCAGGTCATAACTTCTTACCTGAAGTTCAGTTCACCTGACACGCGGACCGGCGGCCGCTTCGGGTCTCTCCTCCTGCCTCCCCTTCCCCTCATCCACCTGCTGGCCTCCACCACTTGCTAATGTTACTGAATCTGTGGAAGCTCCGCGATAGCCACCACACGAAGTAACAAATAACGAGCCTATCTAAATCCCAGTAACGAGTAACGCGTTCCTGTTTTTGGCATAATAACTAGTTACTGTGCTCGTTACCACAATAATAACGTAGTTACTGTAACACGTTACTTAATAACGCATTAGTCCCAACACTAGCTAGTCCCTAGCTCATTCAAAATCCAGCAGCCACAATCCTTACATCCGTAAGGATTATACAGTTTACTTGTTATGAAGTGTAATATGTAAATATAACTGCTACTGGCACTGATGTACAATCCATTATTGTAAATTTAAATTAATTTAATTAATAAATGATCAGACAAAAGAGGAAACACTGTTAAATGTTCAGTTTCTGTCATGCGTCAAAACAAGATCTAGAATGTGATTAAAGTGGTGGGAGGGCTCTTTATATTTTTAAAAAGAAGCCAAATTGAGTCTAATAAAAATGGAATCTGGCTCCGTTGTAAATGCGGTGTTGAGGCTGTCATTGTTAGCATCTACACTGTCATTGTTAGCATCTACATGGATGTTAAAATCAGCTATTTTAGCTGAGCTGAGCACTAAAACAGAAGTCTGAAAGGTAAGAATAAACATTTATATCACCCACACACATAAACACACACACACACACACAAACACACTATTTTGCAGAAGACATTAATGATATAAAGAAGAATATCCCATCCATGAAATATGTATGACCGGAGAGCAGAAGCACTGAATAAAAAACAACAGGGTGGAACTGTCTTATTGTGCTTTACAGTTTCACTGTGGGCTGTGAGGTTTGGAGCAGAGCCTTTGTTGTTCCTGATCGTGAATATGCATGTCTTCACTTTTTCTCTGTTTGTTTTTACAGTGAAGACATTTCGATCATTCCTCTTTGTTTCCTCCTGTTTTCTGTGTTTTGAAGGTCAGTTTGTAGATTACAGAGGGAATGTAGAACAGAGAAAACATCCCCTGAGTACACAATACATATTAAGAACTAGATAAAATCTACAGCTATCCACAGTGATTATGAAGACTGATGGCATGCAGGGGTCTCAAACGTTGGCAAACACACAGCGAGAGCATAAAGTGAACTTGATACACTCATATCCAGACTGAGACAGTGAAAGAAAGATGTTTCATTTGTTCAGACAAAACATTTTTCTGGCCCCTCTGCCATTCAAAGTGACTTTCATATATTATGGGATGCATCTGATCAAATTATGGCATATAAAAGTGCTATAAAGCAAACAACCAAGAGTGCTACTGTGGAATATTATATGTACTGTTTCATTTGATCACTTTCAGTGTTTCTGATGCTCTTTGCATCGGATTTAAGGCAGCAGTTACAGTTACCCCTTTGTATAGTGTTACTTTCAAGGTTTAGGGTATTTTGTTGTGGTTTCAGAAAAAAAAACCCTTTTCACAGCATCAGTACTAAAAGAACAGAAGAACTGATCTCGTCTGAAAACACACCTTCAATGAAAAACAGGTTTGCTTTAATACCTCACATGTCAGCTGCCAAGCTGGAGGTGGCGGTTACGCTGGCAGAGGATCACCTGGCCGCCAAAGCGGTGGAGCCGGGAGGAGCCGGCCGGCTGCCTGGCAAGCAGGCCCCAGTACCAGCACTGCGCCAATGGGCTCCAGCGCCGGCGCCAGGAGAACGGGCCCCAGCATGGAGTCCTACTAACCCATTTTCTTCCGCTTTGCCTCCCCAGGGATCGGAGACATCTGGCACTGCCCCTGAGCCACGGAGAGCAGCACAGATGCCGGGGCAGGAGTGCTGGAAGTGCAGGCAGCCGGGACACCTGAGGATGGATTGTCCGCTGATGGAAGTGGGGCAGGTGTTCCGTGTCACCAGTGCCCCAGCACCCTCCCCCGGTCCAGGAGGGACATACAGCATTCCGGTAAGGGCTCAAGGGGGTATACGCCAGTCTTTGGTGGACACGGGCTGTACGCAGACCCTCGTGCACCAAAGCTTGGTTCGCCCTGGGGCATTGCTGGAGGCGGAGTGGGTGGAGGTGAGGTGTGTTCATGGTGATGTGCACAAGTATCCCTTAGTGTCACTGGTGTTAAAATATAAGATAAGATAAGATAAGATAAGATAACCTTTATTAGTCCCACACGTGGGAAATTTGTTTTGTCACAGCAGGAAGTGGACAGTGCAAAAGTTATGAAGCAAAAATTAGAATAAAATAAAATAAGAATAAATACAGTACACAGGGGCAAAAAACGCATACAGTTAAGGCTGCGGTTAGCCCACGAGGCTGCCGGGAAATAATTTTCCAGGCGGCTCATTATAACCCCATGACAGGGCATATGGGAGATGACAAAACTCTGGAGCGAATAACGGCCTGATTTTATTGGCCCGGCATCCATGTGGATGTGCGCCGCTGGTGTGGGTCCTGCCCGGAATGCCAACTTGTTAATCAGCCTGCCATTCCAAAAGCGCCTTTGCGCCACTTTTTTTATGTCCGATACCGATATCATAAATTTGGATATCTGCCGATACCGATATGAATCCGATATAGTGTGTTTTTTAATCAATAAAACTGTTTTTTTAATATCTTGCTGCATTTTGTATAAGTTCATACTCAAGTTAAAAAAAAAACACTAAAGCTATTCTGTTATACCTGTATGTAAAAAATACACTGCACCCAAAATATTTTATAGTTCAGCAACACTGATCAATCTAATAAACTTAAACCTGCTCCATCCTCCCTATTCTGGTATTTTAAAGAGTACTTAGCAGAAATATTAAGCAACCTAACTAATAGGGTTGCAAACTCCCAGCAAAAGAAAATAGGGAACCACCCCCCACCCCCCACCTCATGATGCTTAATCGATGTAATCAACTTTAATTTGATGCAGGGTGAAAAAAAATGCACAGAAACAAATTATTTTTCAAGAATAATGAAATAGATTCAACATCTTTCTTCAACAGAATTGCAGACTGCACAGATGGTATCTTCCCAAAGGAAAAAGTACTATAGCTTACTAGGGTATATTAGACTTAACAGTTACTATATACAGTAATGGACTTCTATACATTTTACATCAGATTAAAACTTTGGGTGTAAGATTCAGATAATTATTTATTAAAAGCGAGACATTTTAAATGAGAATAAGAAAGAAAAGTATGTCTTTGTGCCCCCTTTTCCCTGTTCATGCCCTATCGGCCCCCCTGGCTACACTTTGCTAGATCCGCCCCTGCACAGTTACCAGCCGTCAGCTACGTAGAAAAGGATCCTGGTGTAGAAAGTAATATTAAATAAATTCTAACGACAGCTTATCAAGCTTAAACGTGCTGCTGTTGTTCAGCCGCTGGTTTCCTCTTTCTGGAGCAAAGTGGGCCAAAAACAAAGAAGAGAGACGGACTCGCGACAGAAAAGCCGATCAGCTGATCGTTAAGCAGTTTCATGAAGTAGCAACAGGAGAGGGAGGGAGAGAGAGAGAGGCAGTCGCTCCATATATCGGTTGTTAAGCTTAACATGGGAACGCTTTACAAACATTCAGAGATGAACTTACACACTTGCTTTACTTCTCTCTGGGATAACTTCCTTCGAGATGAAATGCTGGTTTGGTAGCGAGGCTACAAATACACACAGCCGCTCTATCACGTGACGCACACTGCTCCGACGTGCTACGGTTATGAGCCGAGTTACGCTGTGTCACAAGTTTTGTGAGGTGCTTTTTTGATATTTAATGGATTGGATTACATTTTTTATTTCTCGCCGATATCTGATCCAGTAATTTCGGTCAGTATCGGACCGATACCGATACATAATATCGGATCGGTCCATCTCTACTTTGTACTAGTTCTGGTGGATTATGCAACGTGATACTGGAACCAGTGCCACTGCACATCTCTGCGAAGAGCGTGGCGCAGGCCCTGTTTCGGGTCATCTCCCAAGTCGGTATCCCGAAAGAGATCCTGACTGACCAGGGCACGTCGTTCATGTCTTGCACACTGTGTGAACTGTACGAATTGTTGGGCATTAAATCTATTCGGACCATGCTCTTCGCAGAGATGGTTTGCAGTGGCACTGCTTCCGGGTATCGCGTTGCATAATCCACCAGAACTAGTACAAAGCGATAATCGCGTGCACTCCGGTGAAACGGCCCGATGAGGTCCATGCCAATACGTTCGAACGGGACCTCCATTAGAGGGAGCGGGCGCAAAGGCGCTTTTGGAATGGATGGCTGATTAACAAGTTGGCATTCGGGGCAGGACGCAGTGGCTCCACCGCATGAAGGATGCCAACGCCCGGATCACCCGGTGGTATCTGGCTTTACAGCCCTTTAAGTTCAAGGTGGTCCATAGGCCGGGGGCGCAGATGGCTGTGGCCGATTTCCTCTCACGCTCACGGGGGGGGACGGCTCCCCGGCCTCAGTCGGGCGGTGGGGGTATGTGGCAGAGGTGCGGTCCCTGGCGTAGCTGCAGGGGAGGGGTGGAGCGGTGAGCTCAAGGGTGTGGTACCGGGAGGCAGGTGAGCCACAGGTGGTGGTGTGTCATGAGTGTCTTCCTTCTGTGTGTCTATATACTGACGGCAGAGTCGAGCGGGAGGTGGCCTGGACCGGAACGAGCTGTCACGGTGCATTGTTATTATAAATAAAAAACGTGATCGTGAGCAAAAACGGTATGTGTGTGTGTGTCGCATACGTCACAGCATCAAATTAAGATTCATTTAATTTTCAGGAACCTCTCAGGCCACACTTGCTAGTTGCATGTGACAACTAGCTGTGATATAACATGACAGGAAGAGCAACTGGTTGATGAAAATCACTGATGTGGTTACATACTGGAAAAGCATGTAACCACATCAGTGGTTAAAAGCAGCTGTTTCAAATGCCTGACCTATCACATAATGTCCCTGGTAGAAAATATTTCATTCTAATTTGTAAAGAAAGACATTTGGATATAAATTGGGAAAATTATTCGGTTTGAAGTTTAAATTAAACACATTTAAAGAAGAAGTGCAAAAAGGGAGAAGCCAGCAGCTTCTCTCCAATAAAAGGGGCCAAGCAGAGCCCGAGGGAGTCTTCATCCTTGTTTGTCTTTGCTGGACTTTTGCCTGCGTGTGTTCGTTGAGCTTTCTTGTTCTTCTTCTTCTTCTTCTTGTTAACCTGTCTTGTGTTTTGCAATCAGACACATTTTGCTTTTCCAAGATGATGTAAACTCAGTATATGTTTAGTATTGAAATATCTAAGCTACAGGCAGAACAAAATAGGAGAGAAATAGGAGCAAAATTAATAAATGAACTTGCATGTTCAATAAAATAGCTGGCACTGAACTCTGCTCTTCTCCTGTGAGTTTCATATTTTGGTTTTAGTTGGGTTCCAAATGCCTGAATCTACATTTTTTCAGCCTGGAGGAATTCTGCAAATTCTTGACAGAGTGAATACTTTTGGCAATTTAGTGTATTTGGAAAGTCCACGAAACGCAAAGTCCTGAAGGAAAGGAAAGGCAATGCAAGACATATGCACGCAATGTCTCAGAGAATATAAGAAACACAGAAATCGAAGCCAGAGGATAAAACAACTGAACAGTAAGATTTCAAACTCCAGATCACCACAAACCCCAGGACTATGATGGCACTGGAGCATTTGAAACAAGCTTTAATAACACTGTTACAGACATGAGATATCAGATCGAGTACTGTTTGAACACTGATGTAGAAACACAACTTTTAATATTAACAACTCTGATTTGCAAAGAATTCACGAAACATTTGTATTTCTCTTTGAACTGTTAAGATGAATGCAGCGTTTGCAGCGTGTATTTGTAGCCAGATTTCTCTCAAATAGATTTGAGTTTTCTTCAGGTTGTTGGACTCTATTTCCTTTATATTTGGGTAAAACATAAAGCTACTGTAAAGAGATTTAAATATCACAGTTGCACTAATTAACATTGCTAATCCTTAGTGGTAATTGAAGCTAAATAATCCTCATCTCTCCTCATCCAATCTCTGTCCACACACTTTCATTTCTGCTCATCTATAGTTTACCACAGGATAATTACATAGTTTAAAACTGCACCATGTGCTGTTAATAAATAATGTAGACTAATTTAACTCAGTAGAAATGAAAGATTAGCAGCATTTATCGCAGCATATTTATTGTTAATGCAGTTCATAAAGATCATTGATGTGAGATATAAACTCCTACGGCTTTGTGTTGCACTTTTCAAAGTCATTTAAATAATCAGAGTAAGAATGTGAGATGCAGTGAGGTCACTAGATTCCAAGTGCCAGAGATTCAAATGTGCAGCACTTGGCTCAGACTAGCAAAACTAGTTAATCTTCTATTTACACTTAAACTAAAACTTAAAGGCAATTTAAAACAAACATTAGAATGTGTGGCAACACTATCCAGGGCAGAGGAACTAAAAGATTTCATATGTTGACACGTTTACCAGCGTGTCATAGAGTAATGCCACAAACAACTGGATAACCCGACCAAGAAGCAGAAAACTGACTCAACAGCTGACACCAAGGATCTGCTCACAAGTGGGATTCAGGTACTAGAGCCCATAAACAAAAAGTTGGATATCCTATCCATGCTCCATCAGGGGGTCAGACATTTCAAATCAAACCTAGAATTCACACACTAGCAAACAGCTCCAAAGGGATAGCGTACAGCTCAGATGTTCCATGTTAACTGTAATAATAATGTAACAGGTGGACAGTCTAAAAAATATAAGAATAAATCCTGGATAGAAACTGTTAAAGAAATTCCTGAGACAACTCCTGAAACTACCTGAAAATATGCCAGATAGCATCTCCTTCCTCCATGTACACTGACTGAGTTTGAGGAGGACACAGACCACATCCCATCTCATAGGTAAATTGAACATTTCCAGCAAAAGAATTGGTTAAAAGCAAGGGGGCATACACTAAAAGGACCATCAAATAGAATAAATGATCAGTTTCTTAAGGAAATCAACAATAAATGTAAAATCCCACAGTAAAGCAAGACAGAAGGGCACAAGACCCTCCCTCTATTTTGATAAGTTTTACCCTGATGGGCAGCTGTTCTGGGATCCCACCACCACCTTTTAAATGGAGGTCATTTGAATACATAAGTAATCAAAGAACGGCCTTAAAACCTAACAACTGCATAAAAATTATGAGTAACACATTATAAAAATCACACTGGGTCAAATGGGGGGAAAAAGAGGTTTGTGATGCTCTCCTTCCCAAACGTATCCTCTCCTTCTCATTTACACATCTCCCCTCACACACAGACACTCTGTATATGTTGTGTTCTACTTTGTCTTGTTTTTTGTGTGTATCCCTTGTTAACACCCCAGTATCTATAGCCCAACACTTCACAGTTTGTACAGTAGCTCACCACATGCAAGTAGTTCTTTCACAGATATTCATAAATCATAGCTTACAAAGATGCACATCCAGATCCAAATATCTCATCTCACTGTAAATGTAAAACTTTAACACTTTTTCAAATCCTTGAATCAATCACTACAATAATTCAGCAAATGTAAGGCATCAGTGGGTGGATCAATACAAATATGGATACTACTGATACCATCGCTGGTACTGTTATTGGATAGATAACAGCACATCCTCTAAGATCAGTATCTAACCACTGAATTAGGTATTAAAATTTTTTGGAAATGAAAAACAATATGAAAAATGTCTAAATCTTTTTATGTTGATTGTTGCATCTACTTTTTCTATAGCCTAACACAAAGGGCTTTAGAGACAAGGACATTTAAATTCCAGGTCTCCCAAGAAAGCAAGTGTTTCTGTTGTGTTAACTGATTATTGTGGAAAGTAAAAATCACAGTGATTTAGTGGTCATTAAAAGAATTCAGAATTTGACCACCGCTCATAAAATGCATTTACAATGTGCCCAAATAATAAAGGAATATATATGTATATATGTAGGGTTTTGGTCTTGGAGACTCAAAAATGTTACAAACAGGGAGTATATTTTTACTCTTTAGTAAATCAATCATTTTTGAAAACAGATTTGTTTCCTTCCCTTAATACTTCCCTATTAATGGACAGATTTATTTGATAGATGGAATTTGACAGATTTATAAGGAAAGATTGGGCAAAATGACTCTCCTAAAAAATATCCGTCTTTATTCAGGAAAAACCCAGAAAAGCAGTAATTATGAAAAAAAAAAAAACCACACACAACATATCATACATTTTATTCAATGAATAACAAATCTGTATAACTCAGTAAAAAACACATTCACCACTAACAGGATCACAATCCTTTACTCTGGGGAGAGGGACCAAACAAGGATGTCCACTCTCACCCTTTGGGAGCAAAACTTGTACATCAAATTTTAGCAATATCTTGTATATTTTGATAAAAATTTGGGATGGAAATTTTTGTAATTCTGTTACTCCTGTAGGTATTTTTAGGTTTAGTTGACTGGGATTAAAACTTTCTTGTATAATGGATTTTAATTGCAGATATTCAAGAAATTTAGTGTTGCTGATTCCATATTTTGATAGAAATTATATATAAGTATATGCTTGGTTTAATCCATTACAAAACATATAGCAAGGATACAGTGGCTTGCAAAAGTATTCAGCCCCCTTGAACTTTCCCACATTTTGTCACATTACAGCCACAAACATGAATCAGTTTTATTGGAATTCCAGGTGAAAGACCAATACAAAGTGGTGTACACGTGAGAAGTGGAACGAAAATCATACATGATTCCAAACATTTTTTACAAATAAATAACTGCAAAGTGGGGTGTGCGTAATTATTCAGCCCCCTGAGTCAATACTTTGTAGAACCACCTTTTGCTGCAGTTACAGCTGCCAGTCTTTTAGGGTATGTCTCTACCAGCTTTGCACATCTACAGACTGAAATCCTTGCCCATTCTTCTTTGCAAAACAGCTCCAGCTCAGTCAGATTAGATGGACAGCGTTTGTGAACAGCAGTTTTCAGATCTTGCCACAGATTCTCGATTGGATTTAGATCTGGACTTTGACTGGGCCATTCTAACACATGGATATGTTTTGTTTTAAACCGTTCCATTGTTGCCCTGGCTTTATGTTTAGGGTCGTTGTCCTGCTGGAAGGTGAACCTCCGCCCCAGTCTCAAGTCTTTTGCAGACTCCAAGAGGTTTTCTTCCAAGATTGCCCTGTATTTGGCTCCATCCATCTTCCCATCAACTCTGACCAGCTTCCCTGTCCCTGCTGAAGAGAAGCACCCCCAGAGCATGATGCTGCCACCACCATATGTGACAGTGGGGATGGTGTGTTCAGAGTGATGTGCAGTGTTAGTTTTCCGCCACACATAGCGTTTTGCATTTTGGCCAAAAAGTTCCATGTTGGTCTCATCTGACCAGAGCACCTTCTTCCACATGTTTGCTGTGTCCCCCACATGGCTTGTGGCAAACTGCAAACGGGACTTCTTATGGTTTTCTGTTAACAATGGCTTTCTTCTTGCCACTCTTCCATAAAGGCCAACTTTGTGCAGTGCACGACTAATAGTTGTCCTATGGACAGATTCCCCCACCTGAGCTGTAGATCTCTGCAGCTCGTCCAGAGTCACCATGGGCCTCTTGGCTGCATTTCTGATCAGCGCTCTCCTTGTTCGGCCTGTGAGTTTAGGTGGACGGCCTTGTCTTGGTAGGTTTACAGTTGTGCCATACTCCTTCCATTTCTGAATGATGGCTTGAACAGTGCTCCGTGGGATGTTCAAGGCTTGGGAAATCTTTTTGTAGCCTAAGCCTGCTTTAAATTTCTCAGTAACTTTATCCCTGACCTGTCTGGTGTGTTCTTTGGACTTCATGGTGTTGTTGCTCCCAATATTCTCTTAGACAACCTCTGAGGCCGTCACAGGGCAGCTGTATTTGTACTGACATTAGATTACACACAGGTGCGCTCTATTTAGTCATTAGCACTCATCAGGCAATGTCTATGGGCAACTGGCTGCACTCAGACCAAAGGGGGCTGAATAATTACGCACACCCCACTTTGCAGTTATTTATTTGTAAAAAATGTTTGGAATCATGTATGATTTTCGTTCCACTTCTCACGTGTACACCACTTTGTATTGGTCTTTCACCTGGAATTCCAATAAAATTGATTCATGTTTGTGGCTGTAATGTGACAAAATGTGGAAAAGTTCAAGGGGGCTGAATACTTTTGCAAGGCACTGTATATGGATAAGATGTAGTAATAGATATTTTGTAGTTGTAGATCACCATTGTGTTTTGGTTTTCAGAGCTATTTGGGATATTTTTTCCGACACAAATTTTGAAGCGTTTCAGTCTAATGATTAAAACCAAACAGTAGACAATGAAAAATAATAGTTTATTTTAGGCAGAATCAGAATTTTAATGATGGCAGCTCTTCTCATGAGTGATATACAGAATATTTTCTAACATGTGAGATTATCTTCTACTGTTTTTAGTAGAGTAATATGATTTAACCATATAATAGGATCCTAGGGATAAGATGATGTGGCAACCCATGAAGGGAGCAACCAAATGAACAGGAAGATATCTACTGCTGCAAACTTGGAAACTGTATGCTTTGGCAATAGGTTTAACATGTTTGTGAAATCATTCTGCAGCAGGCTGCTGTTCAGGACACATTCCAGTTGAAACTGTTAAAAGACCAAGACACCAAGAAAACAATAGGCCTCACTTCACTGTAGGTATATACACAGACACACAGTGCTCCCCCAACAGTAAAGGCCACTAAGTAGTCCTGCTGTGTGTGTGTGTGTGTGCAGATGGCACTTTTATGACAAGTAATAAAACAAAGACATCAGCCAGTGCCCCAGGAGAGGTCATTTGGCTGGACATGGCAACCAGTCACACACACTCACAAACACACACACAGCAGGAATCAACCCTTAGCTGTGGCCTTTAGATCACATACAGATTCAAAAGACACAGGAAGCAAAAGAGGAAAAGAAAAAGAAAGTAAATTTTCCCTAATTTCTTTCCTTTTTTCGCCTTTTTTCATTTTTTTTTTCTCACAGTATGAATCATGGGCTGCTTCCAGTAACTATGTCCATTCTTAATAAATGACAAGTACAACAAACCTGAACCCTATGCAATTTCATTAGTATTTTCTTCAGATATTTGCAACATTTTCATTCATTTTTCAACAGTCCCTGTACTTGATCATTTTTAGAGGTATATGTTTCTTTGTTTTTCTTCTGTTTATTTTTTTTTTTTGATCATTTAAGCATTTAAAGGGAATTAACCGGGGTTATGTCTGCACATAACACATCACCTGTCAGTGTTGGGAAGGTCACTTTTAAAATGTATTCCACTACAGATTACAGAATACATGCCTCAAAAAGTATTTTGTAACGTATCCTGTTACGTTAGTCAATAACAGTAATGTATTCTGAATACTTTGGATTACTTAATATATTATCATGCTTTTTACAACATGAATGTACTATTGCTGTGTGATTCATTACTATTACTGAAGGTTACTCGCCATACCAATACCAACTAGATGTTTAAATCTTAATATAAATGAGTAACAGTAGGTGGACATTAGGTAAGGCTGCACTTTTTGCAGCGATCTCCTATAGAAAACTATTCCACACGTATATAAAACAGGTCGGTGGCTCCGAACAGTAGTAAAGGGACCTCTGGCTAATACGTCGGGTTCGTGTCGGGCTCGTAGCCGAAAACTAGCTTTACTTTGTTGTCTGGGTCAACTTTGGTAGTGAGAGACAGAGAGAGGCGTTGAAAGGCTGCTCCAACAGAACTTATTGTTTCGGAGGAAAACACGAACACAGTGTACAGTCGAGTCTTAATAGCTTACTTACAGCTGGGCTACACTGCCCATGAGGCTACATGCTTTAGGGCTATGCCTGTAACACTCTGCCTATTGCCTTCATATTAAATAATTTTTTGAACAATATTTTTAAAAAATATATAAAAAAAAATGAAGGGGAAGATGAGGGGTCACCTGTGATGGCCCTGGTTTTTCTGAGACAGCAAGAGCTGGCAGTGGCCAACAGGAGTGGCAGAGGGCAGCCAATTATGTTTTTTAACATTAATTATGTTAATTACTCTGTGCTTAGCCTTCCTCTTTTCAGTTGTATGCCTTGCATACCAGACACCCAGGTAAAAGGCAAGGCATGTTTATAAATATAGCACAATTCAAAAGCAAGGTGGTTCAAAGTGCTTTACAGAGACATTAAAAAACAAAAACAAATAAAAAGCATGATTTAAAATGGAAAACAAAAAAGAGTAAGTTTTGAAATTTAAGCTTAAAGGTAAAACAGTGTGGATTTGGTGCTTTATTCAAATGCAGCTGAGAACAGGTGAGTCTTCAACCTGGATTTAAATAAACATGTTTCAGCTGATCTGAGGTTTTCTGGGAGTTTGTTCCAGATATATGGAGCATAAAAGCTGAATGCAGCTTCTCCATGTGTGGTTCTGACTCTGGGAACTGATAAAAAACCGGATCCAGATGACCTGAGGGATCTGGAAGGGCATCTTTCCACTCTCCACAGCAGCAGCAGCTTCTGGTCCAAGTTTATTTTTCTTGTGGACACAGTAGAGCTGCTACTGGTCTTTTTTTTTTACCAGGGCCTTCCTGTCGTGGGTCCAGGTGAGATCGGTGGAATCCTTGAGTCATCTCATTTCCTGTCCTGGCACCTACTTTCTTACTACATTAATGTCACTTTCCTCAGTCTCTTCCTCACTCTGTTCTTGGGACTGCGGTCCCTCCTCCTACACTTCTTCACAACTTGTGCTAGCAACAGCAGCTTTCTCTGACAGTGGGGGCTTGCTATTAGTTGTTGCAGGTGTTGATGGTGCAGCAGCAGCAGCAGCAGCAACCCCGAAAGCCAACATGTCGGTTCATTTGACACATTTTGCATTTCTACTTTCTTTTTCTTTTTCTGTCTCTCTACATTCATGTGCATCTAAAGCATGTTTTTTTCTCTTTATTTGTTATCTGTATGTTTAAGTTCTCCTTTTGTTAATTGTTTTACTGCTCTTTACACATCAACACCAGTGCACATAAACATTACATTTTTTTATCAACCTATACTTATATTTGTCCAGGTATGCACAGTCAAACATGTTTATTATCAAAACCATAAATGCATCACTACCATATTTATACAGATCATTAGCAAATGTTCATGTTTTCCATTCAGTTTTTGAGCTGGAACATTTGTGGTGTTGGAAATCAGGCCAAAAGAATTCGAGTTTTGGAACACCTAAACCAAATGCAAGTGGATGTATGCTTGTTACAAGAAACACACAATATCATGAAACACCGCTGTTTTCACTGCACATCCATAGAGTCAACTCTGTCAGCCTGATGGAAAATATTACAGCTCACCAACTCCACAGCCTCTGCTTCTCTTCACTCTCCTGTTTGGAATAATCCAGGCTTCACAATAAAAAAAAACAACAACTTTATCTCCTGGATAATTACACATCTTTGTCATGTCATCCAAAATAAAACTTTATTAGTTTTCATAACTTAACCAAGAACTTTGTCATTGACAGTTCACAGTTTCTTGAGTACTTTCAATTAAAATAAATTGTATTATATAAATTCAAGAAAACCCCTATTAACTTAACTCTCCCAAACCCAGTACAGGAGCTGTTCTAAGAAAATCCTATATAATATTTACATATCTCTGTGCAACTCTCATACATCAATATATGTCCCTGTATCAAAACGGGACAATGACTTTTCTATTCATACAAATACTGAATCCTGGAACAAGATGTGTATTAATAGTTTTAGTAAAAATACGAGTATGAACTTGCAGCTCATACAGTACAAAGTTTTCCATAGAACACACTACACAGGCGAAACATTATATAAAATGGGATTTAGACAATCTGATACATGCACACACTGCACACGGAACACCGCTGACAACTATTTATTCACTATTTGGCATTGCTATCACTATTCCAACTACAAACCTCCATTGCAACTATTCTCTTCACAACCTTAACTATTGCAAAGAAGGTCATCCTCCTAAGCTGGAAATACAAAAATAACAGCTGAGTTCAATAAAAATTGGTCAACTGTCATCAATAAAATAACACATACTGCTGTCTGATAGATCTTGTCCACCCCCCTGCCCCATTTTCCCCCTACCCCATTTCCTCTCCTTTCACATTCATTGCCTTTGTGGGTAGCTCAGGTTCAACTATATACCAGTCTGAATGACCATTACAAACTTTTAGAGTAAGCTGTGTGTGAGAGGCCTCAGGTCACGGTAACCACCTTTGAGTCACAAAAAAACCCCCAAAATGTAACCAGCAATCCACTTATAAACAAGTGCTCCCTTTTGGGTCTGGGGGCTGTTTTAAAGGGCGTCATGCCAGAAAAAAAAGAGGGGAGAAAATAAAACCAAAAACCATAGAACATTATCACTGATGACCTTTGTCAGCTACCCTCTGGGTACAGCCTCTCAGTCATCCCTCCAACTGAGTTGACACATGACTACGAGTTATTTCTTATATTCTTCTTGTAGCGATGTCGTTGTTATCACCGCCATTGTTGGTTGTTCATGATTGGTCAATGGTCTTGGTTATTGCTGTCATTGTTGTGGTTACTGGTGATGGTGGTGATGGTACTGAGTTGATATTGCTTTGACCGTTGTTGTCATTATAGGTATAGTTCTCTCATGGATTGCACTGATGCTGGACTGAATGGAAACTAACGCCCTCACACTCACTACACACACTTTTACATATTTTTCTTACCAACTCTGTGTTGTCTGTAAGTTTCCTAATAAATAAATAATAAAATAATAAAAAAACCATCAAAAACTGTCATGAGTTTTTCCTGAAAGGAAGATGTTATGTAGTGGGATTTGAATATTGTTGGTAATGATTCTGATTGATGTTTTATTAATAAAGTCTTCAGGATTTTTCTTGCTTTTGTCTTGTTTTGTTTTTTTGTTTGTTTTTGTTTTTTGGTGTGTACGAGCTGTCATTTGAATTCTGGTGTAAACAGTACTTACTGAAAGAGTGCTATGGGAATGTAATCTCCCTTTCAACATGTAAATTAATCAGAACGGTAGCTATATTGAAATGTATTGATTTGTTTGAACAGTATTTTTTTTCTCTCTTATTTTCTTTTCTAAATGTACCTGCATATTGTTTACATGTTTGAAATAAATTACCAAATCAAATCAAAATCTATGCTGAAACGATCAAGCCTAATGAGTTTGCATTATGAGTACAGAACATTAACAACATCAGAACCATTAAAATTATATTCTGATCATTTATATAAAATATAACTCAAATTAAGAACAATGTAAATACACTGATCTTGGTATAATATATTCTGTAAGAAACTGAAGTAAATGAGTTTTTATATGCAGAGGTGTTGTACTGATTGGTTAAGTAACAGAGCTTACTGGTTAGGTGCATTTTCACATTCATGTGCACATTTATGGTGGTTGTTTCTAAGGCACAGTGGAATTTCAATATAGTGGAAAGTTTATATTGTTCAGCTATAAGTGAGTAAGTGATCAAATGTCAAACTGAATAAGAACATAAAGTCATCAGTCTGACCATCTTCATCAGTTTTTACCCCTTAGCTCTAAAAGGCTTATGAGGTATTATCACCGTCTCACCTGGATGGACAGCACAGACCCCCAAGGTTGTGAATACTGTACAATAACTAGAGAATGATGCAACATAGGATTTTCAGATTGATCTCATAGATGTAGCTACAGTACTAAAAATCTCCAATGTTGAACACAATCTCTTTGATCTTGAACTTAAGGTTAAGATCAGAGGTAAAGTATTCTGAAAATCTTATAAATGTGATTACTCAAGAGCAAGGTGATTTTCAGTTTCACACCATAGGTCCATCAACTAGGAGGTTGAGGGATAGAACTGGTGCCCATCAGGGTTTAGTAAGCTAAGTTTAACACTGAAAAAAGCACGTGCTGTTTTAGTGTTAGGATTTTCAATGTAGTCTCAATGACACTATATTGCTTTTATGTATCATTTTTGATTTTTTGACTGAAATTTTGTGTCTCTCTATTAAATGAAACTACTATAAAAATTATAGACTGTTAATTTCTTTGTAAATGAGCAAACGTACCTGCCTCTTGCCTGCTCCACTCAATTCTTAGTCCTCAGACAGTCCAACAGACCAACCCAGCATCACAGCAAAATGTGTAATAGTCACGCTGGTTCACCGTGTCCACGCTTTGCCTCTCAAAAGTATCAGGTTGATCAGACAAGCTAGAAAACCATATAGATTCTTCAGTTCTCTTGCATTTATTTTAGCTGCCACAGTGTTTTCAGAGAGAAATACGTGCAAATCCTTTGCATAGACCATTTTACTTTTGTTAAGACATCAATGGCACCCTCATCGGGTGTGCTCGTTTCTGAGCCATTAATTTGTGCTGCTGGTGGCAGGTAATTATTCAAATGAACTGACTGCATCTTTGTACATTAATTAGAATACTGTTAGTAGATCACATTCAAAACTTGCCACTCCATTGGGCTTTCAAATCGCCATATTATGGCCCTGTGGCTTTTACTTACAAAACTGACACTGTACTTCATTGATAAAGCTCAATAGTAGCTTTTCGATGGCAAATGAGGCTTTTGTGTTGGTGCAGACTGTACTACTGCTCATAGATATCATAATGACTGCTTTGACTCATTTTGTCTTTAATGTCCTTTCATGAAATACTCTTAAAGTTACAATTACATTTCAACCAATTAAGCTAATGGTGAATATTCGATTTCCTCATTAGTGCTCTGCCAGCACTACACCTCTGGTTATGCATACGAATTTAGTGTGAATCTGGGTAGAGCATTGTTGCGACAGTGTACACCACTTGTATAGACTGGTTTTTGACCTCCTGTATGTTTCATCAATAGTGCAAACAACCCACAGTCATTTTTTTAAAACATTAATTGCTGTGATATTGTTTACATTATATTTAATGAGCTTTCTGGTGCCCATGGTGGTTTCACAGCTTTAAGCCTACATATAACTTATTTTCCATTAATACTTTCCTAATTACCAATAGCAATGTGGTGATTAATTTTCACTTGAGTACTCCACTCGTTGCATTTGTGTGTATTTTGTAAGTATCCCACACATACAGAGAGCTCCCAGATGGAGATAATGTGAAGTAATTCATTGCAGTGTAAAAGAGTCTCTGGGTCATTCTGGTGTTTGAATGAAGAGAACTAGCTGAGAAAGTTAGTGCTGAGTGATACTGATAGAACTATGTAGTTGTGTAGGCCTATCTTATAAGCTTCAGTCGTTAGCGATATAATATGAACTTGTTTAATATACCCAGGCTACACTTACCCTAACAGTGGTAAAAAAAGAAAAACTGTCACATGAAGGTTGTCACCTCACTAAGGGTTTCCCCTGTGCGGTCACACAAAAGGGTTATTACAGCATCAGACCAATCTAAAAGGGGCGTGGTCCAGTTTATCATACACTGAACACAGCGGTAGACTGGTGAGTAGTAAGCAGTGAATAATGCAGAAAACAGATTTTTCATGGGAAACTGGTCTCTGAGTACACAGAGAGAGAGAGCTGGGCAGGAAGTGTGATTTTATCATGGTGGGAGCAGAAAAGCCAAAGCAAGAGAGAGTTAATGACAATGTTTATCAAAGATGAAGCGTAGTTTTGATCTTCTTTTGCTGCTGATTCAGTGAATTTTGGTCAGAGAGTGACAAAAGCTGCAGCTTCAGATGTCAGCGTTCAGCACCTGATGGCGTGCCCGTGTACGTGCTGCCGGGTCGCGCTGTGTTTACGTCTTTCTGTAGAATCCGTTTACCTGAGTTTTAATCATTTGGTGTTTTAACTTTTTGGCGGTTTTTGAAATATTTTTGTGAGCTTTTAGCTGAGATTGTGGCATTTCTGGCAAAATACATTTATATTTAAGAATCAGTTCAGGATTTAATAAATCGATATTGCATTATTCAAACTAAAATCTATTTGACTGATGAATTTGGAGAAGATGTAGCTTCAAGGTTTTTGGAGAGGTTTGTGCCAACATCACTTTTTTTTTAATCCACTTCATAGCTTTAGTAAATCTTAATCAAATATGCCCATTTATTATCATTTCCATTTGTTGCATAAACTCTGGATTTAATTGAATACTTTTGTCTTTATTTTACACCATTTGTCAACAAGGTAGGTATTGTTTGCAGTGATTATTTTCAAGGTTTTTTTTGTTATTTTGATGACTAATTTACTTACTTTTGTTATCTGTGCTCAGTAGAATACCTTTGACTCTGCGTGTCCTACTGTAGAAAGTCATCCAGCAAAGCAAGACTCTCCCTACCTCAACTGACCTCAAAGAATTGATCTACTTTGCTGAAGGAGCTTCAAGTGAGGAGGAAATGGAGGAGACCCTTACCTCTGGTAGTTTCAATTTTGTCCTATGGGAACTTTTCTCTTTAAGAAATCAGCAATAGTAATAGGGTATAGTAAAGCATTTTTAGTTTAACTCGATTTCCTATAGAATTTCTTTGTGCTGCCTTTTAAGTAATAACATTCTTCTGGTGTAATTTTAGCTGTGCTGTACAACGATGAAGAACACAGAGATAAGCAGAAATATATAAATTTATACACAGTGGGAGTATTAGGGCAGAGTGGACAGACCTGGGGGACACAGCTGGATAGAATTTAACTAACGGGACAAGAAAAGCAAAACTGAACATTACACACAGGAGACAAGGTTACTGTCAAAATAAAACAGGAAGTAAAACACATACAGTGAGACTCGGACTAAGACACGTGAATTTGACACAGGGAAAAATAAACTCATTAACTAGACAAGACAGGGAATAGCCATCGAGACAGACCACAGAGAGACCAGAGAGGCACAGGGACATGACCGAAGGAAAACAAACACAAAGACAATGAAGACGGAGCATGGAGACAAGACTAGGACAGACTGGACACCAAAGGGGAACTAACATAATAAAACAAGAAACAAGAAATAGAAATAGAAACAATAGAAAGTCTGAGTCACTGGGTATTACTGAACTCAAGGCTAACTAATACAAATCTAGAAAAGGAAAATCTCCTAATCCCAAAAGAAGGAAAGACTCAGAACCTTGACACTCTCGCACTCCAACTTGCTTCCTTTAAAACCTCACTGCCTCCAAATTGTGTTTAGGTTGTGTGCAATGAGAAACACAGTTTGTAGTAAGACAGGCTTGAAAATTGTATGTTGACAGAGATAATCATTTGATAATGGCTCAGTAATTCAAAATAATTAACATATTTGTAACTGATCAAACTGAAGAAGACCACAGTCGTGAGATGACACATCAGTGGAAATGCTGCCTGATGAGTTGAATGTAAACGGACGCCGTCTTTGTTAAAAGTAAATGAATGAAAGCAAAAATGACCATGTTGTCTTTATCTATGGTGATTATGGTGTTCCAGGCAAGACACATATGACCGTGGATTTTCAAATGGACATCAAAAGTAACTGTAGCATTCCTTGGGATTTATTTGAATGAATATAAATTTGAAAGTAGTTTTTTGGATACTTCAATGCAGTAAAAGTTACCTTCCCTCTAATGTGTGTGGGTTTTCTCAGGGTGGGGCAAGGCTAACAAGGTTTAGGGCTCTGGATCATTATGGATCATTTAGACATTCACCTTTGGTATTACACAGCTTGTGTGAATGTGTGCATTACCTCATAATGTCTGTGTAATGAAGGCTGGTAAAGCTCTGTGTGTGTTTGTGTAATGATGTACAGCTGACAGTCTGAACAATAATAGAGAAGGGGCAACAATCATAAAGCTTTTACCAGCAAAGGCAGAAAGCGAGACAGAGATAGAAGAAAAGAAAAAAAGAAAAAGACACAGGGATGCTGAGCACTTAGAAAACGGGGGGAAAAGGGAAAAATGAAAAAGTTGGAACAGGCATGATAAGCCTGAAGTGAGTGGGTAAAAACATGTAAGGGGGAGCAAATAGAATAAGAGAAATAATTAAGAATAATGATGGAAAACAGTTAGAGAGGATGATGAAAAAGACAGAGGGAGCAACAGACAGACACAAAGAGACAGAAAGAGAGAGAGTGTCCTTAATGACCACTTTAGTAGTTTGGAGGCGGTAATTTACTTAGCCTCCGGGCTGCAGGTCATGTAACACTATCTGTGCCAAAGCAGATGACTCTGGGTTTATGTGCATGTGCACATTTGCATGAGTGTGTGCGAGAGTATGCGTGCATGCATGTGTGTTTGTAAGCCAATCCTGACATAGCCTGAATCTCTTCTCTGCAGGAGTCTTGTGGAAATTGCTAGCTAAATGAAATTATGTTGTAATTTAAAAACAATTTATCAAAGACAGTTTGGTGTCATTCCCATTGGAGCCATTAGGCCTTCTCACACTCCCAGAAGCCAGGAAGACTTCTAGCCCAGGGAGAAAAACAGTAACATCAGTGAAGAGAGGTTGGGCAGAGCAAAATGAGAAAGAAAAGCTTAACTTCTATCATTAGAAACCTTGAGAAATCAGTCCACATGCAAGAGCTGCAGCAATGTACCTGTGGGAAAAGATTATTGGACATGATATTTGAGGTTTAAAAAACTAACTGCACTTTGTTTTTTTGTTAAATTCAGTCCCACAGTGTAATCTACCCGGAGAGAAATATCATGATAGAGATGTAACAGAAGAGCCAGTTTAAAAATAATAATACTTAGGTTTCTTCTATGCTGGAAGAACATTAAACACTGGATATTTGGCATAAAAGGAGTCACTATCAATAGGGAATAACCTTTACAAAATCCCTGATTCTGTAAACTTTGCTTTGGGTACAACAACACACAGAAGGCTGAAAAATGATAAGAAAAACCTCACTATAGAGGCCTGTTTGGCCTCTGCAGTCAGGGGATCATGTGTGGGCCATTTTTCTGCCGTAGCTTTAGTGCACTTGTCCCCTAAGAACACACAAAGGTAAAATATGGCCGAAGGGCAGCAACTAGTCTGCCTACAAACTGTAGGAGCACTAGTGTGTTTACTAGTGGATTGCACTAGTAAACACATCAGAAAATCACGCCATACATACTTTGTGGAAAAAAATAACAGAGTAGCGCAAATTTTCATCTTCTCAATGTACTCGACTCCATTATCTTGCATTTTGGAGCAGCAGTCCTTGTTCTGCTCTACAATACTAGTGAGCTCAGCGTATCAACACATGAACTTAACCTGAAGTTAAAATCAGCACCTGCTCACACATTTTCATAGCCAAAGAAGGACTGATGTCACTATCCACAGTCAGGAGACCACTACAACAGTCATCAGCCTTCTGATAGAGTACCATAACATAAGATATATACAGTTAAGTTTAGGGGAAATTTAGTTAGGATACAGACAAATATTACTTAGAAATTACAGAAATTTTGTACATAGTCTCCAATTTTCAAAATCAGAAAATTTGACAAAATTACATAATTTTATACATATTTTATAATAAAAGAAAGTTTTTAATACAGTATGAAAATCCTGTGCATTCAGTGATTGCTTGAAGTATAGAATCAAGTGGCATCACCAATTTCCTCCAGTAAGATGCTCTTCTAGGCTTTTACTGCAGCTACCTTCAATTTGTGCATTCAGTTTTGTATTTATTAACTGAAATGTTTATTGGTTGAGGTCAGGTGACTGTCTTGGTCACTGAAGAATTGAAAGTCCAGACAAACAATTATGTTTGTATACTTCCTGTTAAAAAAATTATTGATGTAAAACATAAAAACAACTACATTTAAACACCTAGTGGCTATGGCTGTTTAATAATTTTGACTATTGTGGTTATTATTATTTTCTTTATTACATATAACCTGGGCAGATTGCCCGGATCATGTTCTCACCAACTCTCTGCAATTTTTCATACTGGAAACCCATTGTTTATGACTTTATACATAATTTGTGCTGTGAGAAAATGAACCAGATCTGTGAATTATAGTATTTTTGATTTTAAGAATAGTGGCTGTGTATGATCTCTGTAACCAGTTTTATGGATTATCCTTATGGCCCTTTTTTGTACTATAAAGATTGATGATAGAGAACATTTGTAAGTATTGCCCCAATCCTCTGCACAGTAATGCAAATAAGGTGCTATCAGTGAATAGTAGAGAATGTGGAGTGATTTGTGGTCCAGATTGTGTTTTACTTTACTCAAAATTGAAGTACTTCTTGAATTTTTATGTATATGATTTATAATTGACTTCCAGCTTAATTTATCATCTATTATCACACCAAAAACTTGTGTTCAAGAACTCTTTCAATTTCCACACCATCTATATGAATCTGTACTTGTGCGTTTCTTAGAGAATTCCCAAATAAGACTATTTTAGTTTTACTTAGATTTAGTGATAGTTTATTCCTGTCAAACCATTTTTTAAATTTTGCACATTTCTGATGTAATTGTATTCAGCAGCTCCTTTAAATTCCCCCCAGAACAAAGAAATATTTGTGTTGTCTGCAAATAATACTAATTTTAATTTATCAGATGCCATACAAATATCGTTTATATAAATAATAAATAATTTTGGACCCAGTACAGAGCCTTGTGGACCACCACAACCAATATCCAAGCATGATGAGGAATAGACACCCAGACAAATTACAGACAAATTACACAAATTATTTCCTGTCAGTTAAATAATTTTTCACCCAGTGTAGTACAACCCCCCTGATCCCATACTGTTCCAGTTTATTGATTAATATGCCATGATTGATTGTTTCGAATGCTTGAGATCCAGAAATAGTCCAGCTGCATACTGTTTCTGATCTATAGCATTTATAATTTCCTCGATTGATTCGATTAATGCCAGGGATGGAAGTCATCATGAGGAGAAAACAAAAAACTCCATAGCACATAAAGAAGCACAGATATCATCACACTGTAACGCCATGAAACACAGACAAGCAACATAAGGGGTGTGGGGTACCCCGATGTACACAGCGGTCATGGTCGCTGCAATTCATCGGACCTCCAGCTGAGCCGCTGTTTCCATCGGGTGGGAGGTAAGCATTGGAGGAGGCGTTTGGAAGGGAGTGTGGTGAGTGCATATCAGTATCAGTATCAGTATCAGTGTGCATGTGTGCGTGCGTGTAGAGGTGTGTGTCCTGAGTTCAGCCTGAGAAAGTGTCCTTTCGCCTGTTAGGCAAAGATCAACAGTCCGCAGCCTACGCAGGTGGCCTTGGAAGAATGTTGTTGTTCTCCTTGGCATCAACCGTCTAGCAGCTGGCGCCTTCGGGGGTGGGGGTAGTCGCATTAGAGATGAAGGTAGCTGGTTAAGGGTGAATGAACTGCATCCATTTTTCAGTCGTTCTAATGTCCATCACTGGTCTCCAGCTGTATCTCTCTTTTAAGAGCCGTGAGCTCCTCCAAGTTCTTTCCCATATTTCGTTCAGTAAGAACAGTCTGAGCACTCACCACTCTTCCCACATTTTCGATCATAGCGGCTAGCCTTGTGGGGTGTTGAACAGCATTCACGGCTTTCTTCAATTTCCGATAAGCCAGGGCCAAGCCAGCTCCAAACAGCAAGAACCCTGTTATCATGGTTCCGAATAGGTAGATGTCTTTAATGTCCTCGATAGGCAGTCCTGCCAGGCACACGACGCACCACTTCTGCCACCCGTCCATCGTGTATCCAGCAGGGAATGTCCCTCCAGGGCACTCAGGCTCTCCCAAATCCAGGCTTCTCGTCGAGAATAGAGTGTCAATTGCATTAAGGGACCGGTTGATCAAATCCATAGTTCTTCTTTAGTTTTAGAGAACAAGTGCAAGAATGAGAGGCTCTCTCAGGGTTAGAGTCAGAGGAGACCAGACAAAGACAGAAGAGAGATTTTCTAGGATTTTGGAGAATTGTGGTAGTAAAGAAACAGGCCTGTAATTTGTGAAGTGGTGTCTATCCCCAGTTTTATACAGCGGCAGAACTTTAGCTATTTTCATTTTGTTTGGGACTGTTCCAGTCTGAAATGAGAAGTTGCAGATGTATGTTAGAGGTCCTACAATTCCTTCTATGACCTTCTTGACGATTTTCATGTCAATATCATTGCAATCAGTAGATGTTTTATATTTACATATGTTTACAATGTCAATTATTTCTTTTTCCTCCACTGCTGCGAGAAACATTGAGTTAGGGTTCCAATCAAGGCATTCAGGCATTCACTACAGTCTACAGATGGCAGTGACTCAGGAATATGTTCTGCCAGATTTGGTCTAATATTTACAAAATAATGATTAAAGCCATTGACCACATCAGCAGTGTTTTGCCATTATAGAGTTCGTTATATTGCCATTGTCAATAAAATATTGAGGATAACTTTGTTGTCCAGAATAATTTTTAATGATACTGTGTAAAACATCCCATATTCCCTTCATATTATGTTTATTGTTGATCAGTGTTTTATTGATGGATGGATTGATTGATGGACCAAAGTAATAAAAAAAAATTGTTAATACTTATTGACGCAAAACAAAAAGATTTTACTGTGACTCAATGTTTGATGGTAAAGAAAAAAAAAGTTTTTTGATTTTTTTCTTAAGTGTATGTAAATATCTGGTTTCACTGTATACATATGAGTGACAAATACAAATATCAGTGTGGTGTTCCCTCACGGCATCTATAGATCTATGGCAGGCAGGAAGAAGCATGTGCCAAGTGCATATTTTATTTGAAAACATATACCTATACTAAGGGCATTGACTTTCAAGCATAATACATGAAATATTCAGAAGCACCTATGGACTAATCATCAATCACAAAAACAAATCAGCATTTCCAACACTGCACAAAGAGAAGAGAGAGAGGGGGAGAGCATGAGATGGAGAAAAGGGGACAAAAAGAGAGACAACCTGTGAGAAAGAATTCAAAAATGGCCACAAAATCCACAATTAGATCAGACGGCGATTCCGTTAGAGCTGAGGTTCTGTAGCCATGAATATTTTTAGTCAAATGTGTGTGCATGTGTGTTCTTGTGTGTGTTTGGGATGTTGTTTATGTTTCCTCTCTTTAGCCTGTGTGTGTGTGTGTCTGTGTGTAGTAATCTGGTGAATTTTTAGATCTGGTGTCTAGAACAAGAAAATGAGATTTAGAGCTCATTTGCAAACATCATCATTCTGAGCAAAGGTGTGTGTTTGTGGGCATTAGTGTGCATGTGTCAAAGTATATGCAGTGCATTATTTTCTCTTATTTATTTAAGCTACAAAGAAGAAATTTCCATTTAGCATATACTTGCTTGCTAATGGTTTTATAGCAGGTTAATATTTTTAAATAAAATAATAAACTACTATTTTGATTTTACTAACCTAAATAGTTAAGTTTATATAATGGTAAATGGCCTGTATTTATATAGCGCTTTTAATGTGCTTTATTCCCCTTTTTGAGTAAATTAACTTGTGTTTAATTAACTTGATTTACAATTAAGCAATTAGACTATATTGAATTCTATTTTTTTAATGTTAATGTCTGTCTGACCATATCACAGTAGTGGGTGTGGTTAGGTTAGGCAAAGCTTCTTTGTACAGTGTTTCTTGGTGCAAAGTCACAGAGGTCAGTTAAAATATATAACATAATGAAACAGCATTAAACTAAAACTAAATTAACTAAAGCCATTGTTTCCACTGTTGCATCTGAACAAAATACAAAATTTCTGAAATAAAGTCCTTTGGCTAGACAGGTTCAGAGTCTTTAGATGTTTGACCATAATGTACAGTGCCACGTTTGCCAAAAATAAAAAACAGAATATTGGCACACCTCATATCGATTGTCAAGCACAACTGTGGAGGAATGATAGTTTGGGCTCATTTTGCAGCCACAGGACTCGGGAACCTGAGGTCCTTTGTATACCAAAATATTCTAGAGTCAATATGAAGTAATCTGTCTGACACCTAAAGCTTGGGTGAAGTTGGATCATGCATCAGAACAATGACCCAAATATCCCAGCAAATTTATAATAGAATGGCTGAAAAAAAGAATCCAGACCTGAACCCTATACTCTGGCAGGACTTTTACAAAACTAGAAGAATGGTCCAAAACTACCCACAATGATGTGAGAGAATGTTAAAATCATATAGAAAATAATTAGTACAAGTTATGTAATCCTTTAAATAACTACGTAGACCCCATATTCAGGAGCTTGTAGAACCACCTTTAGCTGCAATAGAGTCCTGTGAAAGCTTTATTTTTCACTCCAGAGGAGTCAGCTGACTAGGAAGAACAAGATCTAGACAATCAACAGCTGGTTTTCAGACACTCTTCTTGGATAATAAGCTCACCAAAGGCAGACATAGAAGCTGCTGACATCAACACGAAATAGCTCTGTACTATGCATAGAGGGTTTCACCTGGAGTACAGCACCATGAAGCTGTAAGCAGAAAGAAAAAGAGGCCAAGGATAAAGTGAGCGCAACATAAGAAAGAAGGAACACAACCTTGAGAAATACCAAGGGCTGTGAGAGGAGCTAGAAGAAGATGTGGAAGGTGACGATAACAGTTGTCCTTGTGGTAATTGGGGCACCTGAGGCAGTGACCCTCAAACTGGGTGAGTGGGTCCAGGAGATCTCAGCATCCCAGGAATGACTCGTTTTTCTTCTCTACTGTCTTTTCACTCGCCGTGCATTTAACTGCTGCATATCATTAACTCCCCTAATGGATGTCTGCATCTTGTCTCCTTGCGTTCTCCTTTTATTCTTTTCTCTTTCCCCTCACCTCAAGCCTGTCAGAGGTTTGTTCCTGTTATAAAGGAGTTCTTCCTTCCCTCTGCCTCCAAGTTCTTGGTCTTGTGTTGTTTGTTCCATTAAGCACTCTAGATCTGGAGTGTAATGAATATTATTTCTACAGGCAAAGTATTTGTTAAAGACCCTTTTGAAGTGCCTTCTTGTGTCCCATCCTGCAGTGTGGGAACCACGTAGAGATGCAATATGTACAATATGTTCATGATGGACATCCTGATCCTCCTGAGGATCCTAAGACAGCAAAGATGCGGCTGGGTGTTAGAGCTCTATCGGAGGTCTGGGTCCATTTGCACACTCAGGAATTTAAAGGTGGGAACTTCTCCGCAAAGTTGATGCAGGTGAGCTGCAGGTCAAGTGATCAGTTTTTTTTATCTTAGACCTCATACTGTCTCGTCCAGGGCTCAGAGATGAGCCATACCACAGTGACGTCACCAACATAATTAAAAAGCATTGTTTGGGTGGGTACTGACACACTCAGTGTCTGTACTATGTGTACAGACTTAGCATACAACCTTATGGAGAGCCTGTATTAAGGCTAAGGGCTGTGGAAAGATGGAGACTCATTCTGACTCTGTATGTAATCAGAAAGAAAGTCTGTGATACAGCTGCAGTTGGTGATAAAAAGTTCAATATCCAGTAGTTTTACAGTCAGTCAGTTCAGTCAGTATTGTGTTAAAAGGAGAGCTAATGTCAACAAAGAGCAACCTAGCATAACACCCATATCATTCCGGGTGGCAGATAGTAGTGTGGAGCACTGTGATGATGGTGTCTTCTGTCCATCTGTTAACTTTATAAGCGACCTGAACTGGGTTGTAGGATGTGAGGCTGGATGTGACATGGACCAGTTTGTTGAAAGACTTTAGCAAGTCAGCATAGCGCCGCTGGCTACTTTTTGCTTTGTGCACCTCATCCATGGCTAAGTTGGCATTAGCATCAGGTGATATATATATATATATATATATATATATATATATATATATATATATATATATATATATATATACACATATACATATATATATACAGGGCTGCCATGATGACAGTAAACTTGCATGGTATGTAGAGTGGTCTACATTTGACCGTCAAATGTTCCAAGTCTGTGAAACATTGACAGTTCACAGTCATTGCATTTGTGCACCAACTGTTACTGATGTAGACTGCATAGGTCCCCTCCGCTTTTACCGGAGCATTCCTGTCATGGCGGTGGATTGTGCAGACTACTAGCTCAATATCTCAGTCCAGTGTGGATGGCAGTAGCTAAGTCTCTCTGATGAACACAATGCCGTTGGCTCCAGTCCACTTTTGCTTCCTTTGTTTATACTTCCTCTTTTTACGCTCACTTTTGGGCTTGCCCCTGGAGAGAACCATCCACGGAGACCATGGGTTCTCAACTATGTCCTCTAAAATGATGTGGAAGCAGAGATAGCTGGCCATAACAGTCATTTATGACCGTGGCTCAGGGGGGTTGGGAAGCGCACCTGTAACAGGAAGGTCGCCGGTTCGATCCCCGGCCTTTCTGTCCTGGTCGTTGTGTCCTTGGGCAAGACACTTTATCCTACCGCCTACTGGTGTTGGCCAGAGGGGCCGATGGCGCGATATGGCAGCCTCGCCTCTGTCAGTCTGCCCCAGGGCAGCTGTGGCTACAACCGTAGCTTGCCTCCACCAGTGTGTGAATGTGAGCGTGAATGAATAATGGCATTGTAAAGCACTTTGGGTGCCTTGAAAAGCGCTATATAAATCCAATCCATTATTATTATTTCACACCATAATCTTAAAATAATAGTCCAGCGTAATCCAGATGATCCTGGTGACTGAAGACAGACTCAACTCCAACATGGAGTATGTACATGTATACACATTAAGCAAAGCACCGAAAATGAAGAGCAGGGAACTGCAGCAGCTATGTGCCATCTTGCCATTGCACACAAATTTGCACTTTTGAAAAAAGAAATGTCGTTCCTTTCATTTAGGTGCATTACTTTCATCCAGGCAGTTACAGCTGTTGAAATAAACTGTTGCTATTGTGAATTGAGGCTATTTAAACAAAAGTAAATTGAACTGAATTAAACTGATAGGTTAAATGCAAGCTTGTCTATGATTTTGACCTATTGATTTAAAAAATATGGCGAGTATGGACAGTATAGCTAATATCCAGGTTCTTTCATAACGTATTAAATTAGTGAAATGCCACTTAAATCTGCAATTTACTGAACAATACTGCCACTGTCTGTCATAAAATGTTTCTGCAGCTGATGAAGTACAAAAGACATTTTTACACCTGCACTAAATTTTTTCTAGGGTTACTGTACTTGAAATCTGACACTAAAATTTTAAAAGAACAAACAGTTTTTAGTGTCCAGACATGAACTGTGGCACAGAAAAACACAGAAAGCAACCAACATATTAGAGAGAACAGGCAAAATATTTGTCATAAAATAACAAAGACTGTGCCTTTAAAATTCACACACACACTCGCACAGTCAACTAATGTGTGTGACCTATGGTGCTAGCTTACGGCAGTGGGAACATTAGTGGCTCAGATTGAAACAAATGAAGACAGGTCTTCACTTAGTCACAGTCAGATGGAGCCAGGCAATAATGATAGAAAGAGAGAGAAAAAGAGAGAAAGAGCGAGGGGGGGGTAACCCTGTCTGGATGTTTGTATATGCAGGTATAGGCATTTAGACCCACACAGAAAACTTGCTTAACGTGTGCGTGTGTTTTATGTGTGCATTATTACTTAGTGTAACAGTTAATGTCCCTCTCTCGGTATGTGGTGCATGACTATTTAAAGTATGAGTACTGTGTGCATATGTACAAAAGCAACTGTTTATTCATATGTGGTGTGCCTGCATGTGTTTTGAGTTTGGAGCCAGTGAATAATATATCCTTGTGAAGATGATGATGAGAACCTTCAGGGCTTTTCTGATGAGAGCTATGTGAATTAAAAACTGACAATACAAGTCTTACCTAAGACAAATGCCTTCTCTGTGACACTCATTATCGTGTGGCTTGGTGAGTGTGTGTGTGCGTGTGTGTGTATATGTAAGTGTGTGTAAGTGTGACTGTGTATACTGCTAAGAGCTTTGCTGTTATTAAAATAACACAATTAGTTGTGATATATGATGTATCGGTGATTAAGTTTTACGGTGTTTCTCTAAACCATATTTCTGCCCATAAAGTAGATCCATTCAGAGCCTGTAATGCATCTGAAGGACTAGAAGGAGTCCTGTTGATGTCTTTATCCCACCAGATTGTTCCAGCATCAGTGAGACGGGTTTGTTACTCTGAGCTTGTCATTTGTGATTGAGCATGGTTACTGTTGAGAAGGAGCACACTTTATGGCAGACCATAATCTCTTCCTAAACCCAAGTATACATATATATACATATATATATAGTTTAAACCTAACCAGCAGGAGATAGTGAAAGACAAAAAGCAATGGGAAATTGATTAAATCAGACAAGAAGTGACAAGAAGAAATAAAACACTGGAAACATCATAGATTCAAGGACTACACTGTAAACACAGTATGATAGTAATTGCACTATTTAATTAAGGACTGCATCCAACTGCAGAGAAAAATCAAGTAAAAAAATATTAAATGAGAAATTACAAGTCATGATGACAGAACAGCATAAAAACAATACAATAAACTTGAAAAACAAATAATTAAATCAAGATAATTTAACACTTTCATGCATGAATTATGACAACCTCAATCAGGTTTTTTTTCTTAAGTATGGAGGGTATGGAGTTACACCTCAGTGTCCAATGTAGTGGTTTATGTGCAAGTATACCATCAACACTGACACAAATACAAGAAAACAGCCTTTGAATAGCTGTCCACTGTAGTGACCACTATAAGTGAAAGGGTTAATCGCTTAAATTAATGATGAAGTTAATTTAGTCAATCAACTCTGCAAAATTCAGTTGGCGCACGGTTCGTACGGGTGCTTGAAATCCTTGAAAATGCTTGAATTCTTACGTCGTCTTTTCAAGGTTTGAAAAGTGCTTGAATTTCAGATGTGGTGCTTAAAAGTGCTTGAAAATGTAACTGTATTTCACTCACAATAAGTAGCTATCTGATTGAATTGTTTTCTTATCAGACAGAGAAATAAAATGAGACGCAAAAGCAAAATTTCCCCGCCTGGGCTGCCTTGCGTCTGTTTCAATATGTGACTCCGCCCCTCCCTCGGACAGTCGGGGATGAGTGCGCTAACATACCTGTAGGTTGCTGTTTTAATGAGTGTTTGATGGAAAACAACAATGGCGGAGTTTGCGTTCTCCAGTCGCATGATAGGTGAGTCCTAGTAAATAATTTTCCAGTACGTGTACGTTACACATGCTATTTTTAAAAAAAAATTATGATTATTATTTTGCTAGCTATCAAACTCGCTGGAGAAATGATTGAAATGCACTGAGTGTGATGCAGTATGGCAGCGCTATTACGGAATATGCTGTGAACTTAGCTAACATTACTTAGCAGTAATATGAGTTAATTTACTCAAGTGAAAGCTTTAAACATTAGCCCGATACGTAACTAGCTAACTTAAGGCTTTCTGATTAACCCTCTGGGGTCGACGGACCCAGAGTCTCCATTTCAACTTGGGTCGAACGTGCGGACTTCAAGCTATATACCAGTTTTTAAATTGTGTTGATAGGTCACGTAAAACCGATGTTTTTGGGGGGTTTTCTGAATGAAACAGTGGCGTTTACGCCGGGAAGAAACGGTAAAAACTGCGTTTTTTATGGAGAGCGCTAGAAAACACGCTTTGCTTGTGAGTGAAAAAAGAAAAAACACTCCTTCCCTATTGGTGGAAAAATGTACCATGTCGACCAATCAAAAAATGATACGGCAACATGTGGTATTTGGTTGTTGGGAAGAGAGAGAGAGCGAGCGAGTGAGCGAAAAAGAGAGTTGCATAAATAATTTGTGTGCCTTCTTATTTGATGCAGCACACCTGATTGTTCTGGAAATAGTTTTGAATGGTTATATAAAAAACGTCTGAGCCTTCGCTGCATTTTTAGGTAAATAGTACCATGTAACTTTGTTGTTTGCAAAACTTGTTCATATTTTTTAAAAATGTCCAATTTCTATTTGCATTTCAAGTTATGAAAATGATTTGTTAAACATGCTTGTGGTTTTTACAGTCAAAAATATCACTTTCTACTTGTATTGTAAATTTTGTCTGAATTTAGATAAATTGTACTGAGGTGATGCAATTTGAAACATGCATTCTTTTCTTTTGGCGGGGGGGGGTGCTAGAAAAAGCTTAAAAAGGGACCTTGAAAGTGCTTAAAAAGTGCTTGAATTTGACCCTGAAAAAAGCGTACGAACCCTGTTGGTGGCAACGGGGCTTGGCCGGGCACAACCCGAAAACGAAATGTGACCACACTCCTGTGGCTCACCACCCACAGGAAGCACCACATAGAATGTCACCTCTCTAGTAGCTTCATACGGTGTGGCGCTGTCACTTGGTGTTCGCTCGCTCTGCGGTAGAGTATCACTTCCTGTTCCTGCTCAAACACAGTGGTGTTTCTGAGTAGCTTATCTGCTTAGCAATTTAATTAAAAACTTTTAAATACATTCTTTTTTTCATAGTATAATCTTCACATGCTTCATTCAAAGCACACTTTCTGTGTACTCACTACCTAATTTATAGCCAAAGTATTCACTCACTGTCTTTGTAGCTTAGCTTAGCTCGTAGCCGACTCGTTAGCACCATGGCTACTTCACCTGTCCCTCCTGCACTTTCCTACTCATTGTGTCAGATGTTTAGTTACTCCTCGGCCTCCTTTAGCAGTAATGATACCTGTAACAAATGTAGCATATTTGCAGCTCTGGAGACCAGGATTACTGAATTGGAGACTCGGCTTCGCACCCTTCATTCACCCGTAGCTAGCCAGGCCCCTGTAGCTGGTGCAGCCGAAGATAGCGTAGGCCCCGCTAGCTGTCCCCCGGCAGACCACAAGCAGCTGGGGAAAGAGGGCGGCTGGGTGACAGTGAGGACGAAGCATAGTCTTAAACAGAAGCCCCAGGTACACCACCAACCTGTTCATGTGTCTAACCGTTTTTCCCCACCCGGCGACACACCCGTCGGGGGTCAAACTCTGGTAATTGGTGATTCTGTTCTCAGACATGTGAAGCTAGAGACACCAGCAACTAGGGATGGGTACCGGTGTCCGGTGCCATCATGGCACCGGTTCTGACATAAACGGTAGTAAACAGACCGAAAAGCAGCGCACATTTCGGTGCTTTATTTCGCTGCTTTTTTTTTTCCTGAGCCAATTCTAGCCAATCATTTTACGTTTCCAAGGATAGTAGGCGGGGCCAGGTACGTACGTTCTTTTAGAGCAGAGCTACAGATTAAAAATGCCCAAGGCGAAGCGGTCAAAAGTCTGGCTGTACTTCACAGCAAAAGATGCAAGCTCAGCAGCCTGCAACAAGTGCTTTAAGCTGATACTGTGATACTGTCAAAGGAGGTAACACCTTAAATCTGATGAAACACCTGGCGACGCATAGCGTTTTTTTTTTAAAGCCGAGAAATGCGCGTGTTTGATAGCTTGCTGCGAGACCTCACACCGTGCACATCTACTGCGGGTGTGGTGCCTGTTATCGGACCCGGAGTTAGCAACATCCCCCAAAAACCCGAAGAGGAGAGTCCTGCCCCTAGCCCTGTCAGCGTAGCAGAAATGATGACGGATGATGATGGCAGCAGCAGCCGTTCTCCTTTGCGTGAGTAGCTTCATGTTGTTCGTGTGTAATTTACGTTGAGTACGCTAACCACGTTATTACATTAATGCATGTAAGGTGAACTAGCAAACACCGTCGTAGTTACATGCGGCTGTCTTCTTGTTTGATGGCAGATACTCCCTTCACCCTGGCCAGAAAGGCTAAAATGACCAAAGAAAAAGTGGAAAACGGTTTAACATGAGAGGTTTTTGGACAAAGTTTGTGTTTTTTCCATTGTTTAAGCACTGCTTCCAGCCAAGAGTGATACCATATATGCCCTATAGCTGCAGAAAAGGCTAACATTGTTATCT
The DNA here is from genome assembly GCF_001858045.2 of Oreochromis niloticus. Lineage (NCBI taxonomy): Eukaryota > Metazoa > Chordata > Actinopteri > Cichliformes > Cichlidae > Oreochromis > Oreochromis niloticus. The sequence goes on from NC_031971.2 coordinate 3,173,761, forward strand.
TTTTACAAAAAAAAAGCTGAACATGAGAGGTTTTTGGACCAATTTTGTGTTCTCCATTCTTTAAGCACCGGTTTGAGCACCGTTTAAGCACCGGCACCGTTTCAAAAGTACCAGTTTGGCACCGGTATCGGATAAAACCTAAACGATACCCATCCCTACCGGCAACCATAGTCAGTTGTCTTCCAGGGGCCAGAGCAGGCGACATTGAGGGAAATTTAAAACTGCTGGCTAAGGGTAAACGTAAATTCAGTAACATCCTAATTCACGTCGGCAGTAATGACACCCGGTTACGCCAATCGGAGGTCAATAAAATCAATATTGAATCGGTGTGCAACTTTGCCAAAACAATGTCGGACTCTGTAGTTTTCTCTGGTCCCCTCCCCAATCAGACCAGGAGTGACATGTTTAGCCGCATGTTCTCCTTAAATTGCTGGCTGTCTGAGTGGTGTCCCAGAAACGATGTGGGCTTCATAGATAATTGGCAAACCTTCTGGAGGAAACCTGGTCTTGTTGGGAGAGACGGCATCCATCCCACTTTGGATGGAGCAGCTCTCATTTCTAGAAATATGGACAAATTTATTAAACCCCCCAAAATATGACTATCCAGAGTTGGGACCAGGAAGCAGAGTTGCAGTCTTACACGCCTCTCTGCAGCTTCTCTCCTCCTGCTACCCCCCAAAAACCCATCTCCATTGAGACTGTGTCAGCTCCCAAACAGACCAAAAACAAACTAAAAACCAGCAATAAACAACTTAAACATAAAAAATCACAAAGAAAGAACAATACAGTATCCACATCTGAACCAAAGAGTAAAACAGTGAAATGTGGATTATTAAATATTAGGTCCCTCTCCTCCAAGTCTCTGTTTGTACTAGAGATGGCACGATACCACTTTTTTAAGTCCGATACCGATATCATAAATTTGGATATCTGCCGATACCGATATGAATCCGATATAGTGTGTTTTTTAATCAATAAAACTCTTTTTTTAATATCTTGCTGCATTTTGTATAAGTTCATACTCAAGTTTAAATAAACAATAACACTAAAGCTATTCTGTTATACCTGTATGTAAAAAATACACTGCACCCAAAATATTTTATAGTTCAGCAACACTGATCAATCTAATAAACTTAAACCTACCTGCTCCATCCTCCCTATTCTGGTATTTTAAAGAGTACTTAGCAGAAATATTAAGCAACCTAACCAATAGGGTTGCAAGCTCCCAGCAAAAAAAAATAGGGAACCACCCCCCACCCTCCACCTCATGATGCTTAATCGACGTAATCAACTTTAATTTGATGCAGGGTGAAACAAAATGCACAGAATTAAATTATTTTTCAAGAATAATTAAATAGATTCAACATCTTTCTTCAACAGAATTGCAGAATTCACAGATGGTACCTTCCCAAAGGAAAAAGTACTATAGCTTACTAGGGTATATTAGACTTAACAGTTACTATATACATGGACTTCTATACATTTACATCAGATTAAAACTTTGGGTGTAAGATTCAGATAATTATTTATTAAAAGCTAGACATTTTAAATGAGAATAAGAAAGAAAAGTATGTCTTTGTGCCCCCTTTTCCCTGTGCATTCCCTATCGGCCCCCCTGGCTAAACTTTGCTAGATCTGCCCCTGTACAGTTACCAGCCGTCAGCTGCGTAGAAAAGGATCCTGGTGTAGAAAGTAATATTAAATACATTCTAACAACAGCTTATCAAGGTTAAACGTGCTGCTGTTGTTCAGCCGCTGGTTTCCTCTTTCTGGTGCAAAGTGGGCCAAAAACAAAGAAGAGAGACGGACTCGCCACAGAAAAGCCGATCAGCTGATCGTTAAGCAGTTTCATGAAGTAGCAACAGGAGAGGGAGAGAGAGAGAGAGGCAGTCGCTCCATATATCGGTTGTTAAGCTTAACATGGGAACGCTTTACAAACATTCAGAGATGAACTTACACACTTGCTTTACTTCTCTCTGGGATAACTTCCTCGGAGATGAAATGCTGGTTTGGTAGTGAGGCTACAAATACACACAGCCGCTCTATCACGTGACGAACACTGCTCCGACGTGCTATGGTTATGAGCCGAGTTACGCCGTGTCGCAAGTTTTGTGAGGTGTTTTTTTTTTTTTTTATATATTTAATGGATCGGATTATATTTTTAATTTCTCACCGATATCCGATCCAGTAATTTAGGTCAGTATCGGACCGATACCGATACATAATATCGGATCGGTCCATCTCTAGTTAGTACATGACTTAATAATTGATCAACAAATCGATTTACTCTGCCTTACAGAAACCTGGTTGCAGCAGGATGATTATGTTAGTTTAAATGAATCAACACCCCCGAGTCATTCTAACTACCAGAAACCTCGAAGCACAGGCCGAGGGGCGGTGTGGCAGCAATTTTTCACACCAGCCTATTAATCAACCAAAGACCCAGACAGACTTTTAATTCATTTGAAAGCCTGATGCTTAGCCTCGTCCACCCCAGCTGTAAAACTCAGAAACCAGTCTTACTTGTTATCATCTATCGTCCACCTGGGCCTTACACAGAGTTTCTCTCTGATTTCTCAGACTTTTTATCTGATTTAGTGCTCAGCTCAGACAAAATAATTATTGTGGGTGATTTTAACATCCATGCAGGTGCTAAAAATGACAGCCTCAACATCGCATTTAATCTGTTATTAGACTCAATTGGCTTCTCTCAAAATGTAAAAGAACCCACCCACCACTTTAATCACACTCTAGATCTTGTTTTAACATATGGCATAGAAACTGAACATTTAACAGTGTTTCCTGAAAACCCTCTGCTGTCTGATCATTTCCTGATAACATTTACATTTACAATAATTAATTACACAGCAGTGGAGAGTAGACTTTATCAAAGTAGATGTCTTTCTGAAAGTGCTGTAACTAAGTTTAAGAATATAATCCACCCACTGTTATCATCTTCAATGGCCTGTACCAACACAGAGCAGAGCAGCTATCTGAACACTACTCCAACAGAGGTCTATTATCTTGTCACAGAGCAGAGCAGCTGCGATTATCTTGTTCATAATTTTACCTCCTCACTACGTACGACTCTGGATACTGTAGCTCCTGTGAAAACTAAGGCCTCAAATCAGAAGTACCTGACTCCGTGGTATAGTTCTCGAACACGTAGCCTAAAGCAGATAACTCGTAAGCTGGAGAGGAAATAGCGTTTCACAAATTTAGAGGATCATCATTTAGCCTGGAGAAATAGTTTTCTGATTTATAAGAAAGCCCTCCGCAAAGCCAGAACATCTTACTATTCATCACTGAAGAAAATAAGAACAACCCCAGGTTTCTCTTCAGCACTGTAGCCAGGCTGACAAACAGTCAGAGCTCTGTTGAGCCAACCATCCCTTTAATGTTAACTAGTAATGACTTCATGAACTTCTTCACAAATAAAATTCTTATCATTAGAGAAAAAATTACCAATAATCATCCCACAGATGTAATATCATCTACAGCTACTCTTAGTACCATTGATGTTAAGTTAGACTCTTTTTCTCCAATTGATCTTTCTGAGTTAATAATAATAATAATAATGGATTGGATTTCATATAGCGCTTTTCAAGGCACCCAAAGCGCTTTACAATGCCACTATTCATTCACTCTCACATTCACACAGTTAACTTCAATAATTACTTCCTCCAAACCATCAACGTGTCTTTTAGACCCCATTCCTACAAAACTGCTCAAAGAAGTCCTGCCATTAATTAATTCTTTGATCTTAAATATGATCAACCTATCTCTAATAATTGGCTATGTACCACAGCCCTTCAAGATGGCTGTAGTTAAACCTTTACTTAAAAAGCCATCTCTAGACCCAGCAGTCTTAGCTAATTATAGGCCAATCTCCAACCTTCCTTTCATATCAAACATCCTTGAAAGAGTAGTTGTCAAACAGCTAACAGATCATCTGCAGAAGAATGGCTTATTTGAAGAGTTTCAGTTCTTATGCCCTCTGACAGTGGACTCATCTCTGTGCTTGTCCTGCTAGACCTCAGTGCAGCGTTCGATACTGTTGACCATAATATCCTATTAGAGCGATTGGAACATGCTGTAGGTATTACAGGTACTGTACTGCAGTGGTTTGTATCATATCTGTCTAATAGACTCCAATTTGTACATGTAAATGGAGAGTCCTCTTCACCCACTAAGGTCAATTATGGTGTTCCACAGGGTTCGGTGCTAGGACCAATTCTGTTTACATTATACATGCTTCCCCTAGGTAGCATCATTAGAAGACATAGCATAAATTTTCACTGCTATGCAGATGACACCCAGCTCTATCTATCCATGAAGCCAGGTAACACACACCAATTAGTTAAACTGCAAGAATGTCTTAAAGACATAAAGACCTGGATGGCCGCTAACTTTCTGCTTCTTAATTCAGATAAAACTGAGGTTATTGTACTCGGCCCTGAAAATCTTAGAAATATGGTATCTAAGCAGATTCTTACTCTGGATGGCATTACCTTGGCCTCCAGTAACGCTGTGAGGAACCTTGGAGTCATTTTTGACCAGGATATGTCCTTCAACGCACATATTAAACAAATATGTAAGACTGCTTTCTTCCATTTCTAAAGTTAGAAATATCCTGTCTCTTAGTGACGCTGAAAACCTAGTTCACGCATTTATTACTTCCAGGCTGGACTACTGTAATTCATTATTATCAGGATGTCCTAAAAACTCGCTGAAAAGCCTTCAGCTAATCCAAAATGCTGCAGCAAGAGTCCTGACAGGGACTAGAAAGAGAGAGCAGATTTCTCCTGTTTTGGCTTCCCTTCATTGGCTTCCTGTTAAATCCAGAATTCAAAATCCTGCTCCTCACATACAAGGTCTTAAATAATCAGGGCCCATCTTATCTTAATGACCTTGTAGTACCATATCACCCTATTAGAGCACTTCGCTCTCGCTCTGCAGGCCTACTTCTTGTTCCTAGAGTATTTAAAAGTAGAATGGGAGGCAGAGCCTTCAGTTTTCAGGCCCCTCTTCTGTGGAACCAGCTTCCAGTTTGGATTCAGAAGACAGACACTATCTCTACTTTCAAAATTAGGCTTAAAACTTTCCTTTTTGCTAAAGCATATAGTTAGGGCTGGACCAGGTGACCCTGAATCCTTCCTTAGTTATGCTGCAATAGACGTAGGCTGCCGGGGATTCCCATGATGCATTGAGTTTTTCCTTTCCAGTCACCTTTCTCACTCACTATGTGTTAATAGACCTCTCTGCATTGAATCATATCTGTTATTAATCTCTGTCTCTCTTCCACAGCATGTCTTTCATCCTGTTTTCCTTCTTCACCCCAACCGGTCGCAGCAGATGGCCGCCCCTCCCTGAGCCTGGTTCTGCCGGAGGTTTCTTCCTGTTAAAAGGGAGTTTTTCCTTCCCACTGTCGCCAAAGTGCTTGCTCATAGGGGGTCAATAATTGTTGGGTTTTTCCTCTGTACCTATGAAGCGCCTTGAGGCAACTTTTGTTGTGATTTGGCGCTATATAAATAAAATTGAATTGAATTGAATTGAATTGAATAGTAGTGAAGGACCGTGAGCATATGCGTGAGGATGCGAGTTACCGGCTACATATAGTCAGGTTCACCTCGACAAATGGCTTGGGCTCTGGACCCAGTGTCCTGGAGTCACCTGGGGCTGTACTCTGTTCCAGTCTGGAGTTGCCCTCTGTGAGAGGAAGCCTGTACTTTGGCTTTTTCCCGGTGGACGAGAGTGTTTGATCCTTGCACCTTCAAGTTGAGAAAAACGTCTTGACTATTATATGAGTGCCAAGTTTACATCATCCAGCTTCATGGAGTTTGGGGGTCCAGTGCTGAAAAGTGCCCAGTGTGGCAACTGACAACAAGAGTCTGACATCTCACTGTGGACAAAGTCACTGAAGGCCAGTTAAACAACTCCACAGTGAATGAGATTTGCTCAGAATTCCTCAAGGGTCCAAATTCTGTTGGGCTGTTTTGGCATACCTGTGCAATATCATGTAGAGATATGGGGCAGTGCCTTTGTATTGGCAGACTGGCGTGGTTGCTCCCATCAGTAAGACAGGGAATCAGAGGGGTTTTTTATATTCTCTGGGATATTTGCATGAACATGGGAGTTTGCCCAACCAATCTATACAGCATGTGTTATGTGTTTTGGAGAAGGTATTTGACTGCATCCCTTGGGTGAACTTGTGGGAAGTGCAGAAGATGAACAGACATATTGGGGGCTGCATGTGCAGTGATGCAGGTGCTGTACGAGTTATTGATTAATTGACTGACTGATTTCACCTGCAGCGAAATTGGACCTTTTCCAACCGTACATACAATACACAAACATCACATTTGGGAGAGAGGTCAGAACAGGTAGCATAAAGAAAAACGGTAAATGTATAACACAAAAGGGCAGTCGAGGAGGAAAAAGAAAACAAAAACTCCTCAGGGCAAAAAGCACATGTATCTTCGCACCGTAACACCATAAAAACACAAGACAAGCAACAGGGGAATATGCCAACGTACACAGCAGCATCAGGGACGCCACATCTCTGCGCATACCAAGCTGATCAGCCATCTGCATCAGATGGGGCAAGCATGGGAGGCATTGGAGTCGGGGGGGGGGTGCGTATCTGTGTCAGTGTACGTGTGGGTGTGCGTGTGTGAATGTGTGTCCTGTGTTCAATCTCAGAGAGTGTCCTTTCGCCCAGTTAAGCAAAACTCAACAGTCCGCAGCCTACGCAGGGGCCTTTAGGAATCTGGGCAAGAGAGTCTCGTTATCGTTATCAGGGGAGAATTTTGTCGTTGTTCTTTGTCAGCGTTGGCCTTCAAGCGTCCAGCTGGCACTATCAGGGTGGGGGGAGTAGCTGCATGAGAGGAAGATGGTGGTTATGTTGTTTAGGACGAAAAGACTGCATCTGAATTTTACAGTTGTTCTTAAAGTCCATCACTGGTCCAGAGGTGTATGAAGAGCCGTGACCTTCTCCGAGGTCAGCCTGAGCACTCACCACTCTTCCCAGACTTTCGATCATAGAAGCTAGCCTTGTGGGGTTTTGAACAGCTGTACCCGCTTTCTTCAGTTTTTGATAAGCCATGGCTAAGTGAGCTCCGATCAGCAAGAACCCCGTTATCATGGTTCCTAATAGGTAGATGACTTCGATGTCCTCAATAGACAGTCCTGCACACGACACGCCACTCCTGCCACCCATCCATCGTGTTTCTGGGTGGGAACGTCCCTCCAGGACACAGAGGTTCCTTTTCGAGAAGAGAGTGTCAATTGCATTAAAGGACCAGTTGATCAAATCCATAATTCTTCTTTAGGTTTTAGAGAATAAGAACGAGACCGAGAGGCTCTCTGAGGGTTAGAATTAGATGAGACTAGATAAGGACATAGAAGCTAAGCAGGAAAGAAGGGAGAGATGCATCCGCCCCTGCCGAGAGCCAGAAGGCGGAGGCCTCACCTATGGTAACGAGCTCTGGGTATTCGCTGAAAAAATGAGATTGTGGATACAAGCGGTAGAAATGAGATCCACTAGTCTTCAACACTAAAAGATGCCACCACAGAATCTGACCTGGATGCCTCCTTAGTGACTCCTGGGTGAGGATTTCCAGGTATTTCCTATTGGGACAAACTGGAGAGATGAGCTGAAGGAGGTGGCTAGGGAGGGAAGTATGGACTTCTCTGTTTAGGCTGCTGCCCCATGACCTGGCCCTAGATAAGTGGCAAAAGATGGATGATAGGGCAGCTGTGGCTCAGGTGGTTTGAAGATTGGTCGATCCTTGGGCAGCATACCGAACCCAGAGTTACTCCCTGGTCACTCTCAACAAAAGTCTTAACATTTTCAGCTCTGCCTCACATTTTTTTGTCAGTGCGACTGTCCCCAAACCATATATAACTGACTTTCACATTAGTCTCTGTTGGGTACAAGAAGTGATAGAATGACAGCAGAATGACGTGTAGCTCAGGCTAAGTCTGCCTTCAGCCATGTGTCCTGTTACAGAATTGCTGAGCAAGACACTAGACTGCTACAGGCTCAATGTAAGCTGCTCAAAATGAGAAGTTAAATTCTTCAAATGTAAATCTAAATGTAATACTCACAGCTTGTTTGTAGGCTAGTAGAAACACACATCAGTAATACAGCAAAGCAAATTGCAACAATATTGCACTAAAAGTTAGACTACATAAAAATTATAATAGACAGTCTTGTCAAAAAACTTTTATGTTTTTACTGCTGAACACATTGACGAGGCTAACCAAAGACGTGAAAGGTAGAATCCTTGATAGTGTTTTGTTCTCCATAAGATCCTCAATTTCATTTTCTATAAAAGAAGAAATCAAAAATGAAATGCAAGACCTGTAATATGACCAGAACTAACCTAATTCTGGATTTTCCACATAGTATTTGGATAATGACTAAGAAAATATTTTTCTTCAATATGTGCATTTTTCACTGTCACCTTCTCTACCTACCATTTTAAGACCTATTGCCCTGTAGAGTCTTATAATTCAGGTTGTTTCAAATCTACAAAGAAGTTTTAGAAATGTAGCATATTTGTAAATATTTTACAATTCTTGCATCATTCGTTCAGCTAGGTAATATACCTTTACTTCCTCCTTCACCCACTCTGTCTGTGCAAGGAGCTATGCCTATACAAACCATGAACCCCGACTCTGAAAATATGGGAACAGCTGCCTCAACAGACAGAAACTCATGGGTTAACCATTTTCACCCCATGAATGTAAAGGACTGTTTTTTGGCCAGTCAAGACTTTTGTTGTTTCTCAAGAGCTGGCCTTTCCAGAGACTGTCACTCTCCTCCCTCCAGAGGTTTAGTTTCAGCCTTGAACCCCAGAGACCAACAAGCCAGCACAACCTGTGTTATCTGGGAACTCTGCTGAGCCGTCTAAGCAATCATTCACCGCTGAGAGGTCGAGCGAGTTAACCCAGTCGCCTCCGTCCTCTGCTGGAAGCTTCAGTGAAATCATTTGTCCAGCTGAGGACTGCACCCTGTTGTCACTGCCTGGGCAGAGCCAATGCCCTACGCAGCTCCAGCCAGCTTCATCTCTGTCAGAGGACTCCGTACCAGCTGGTCCTGCTTCTGTCTCTGCTGGAGGGTCCAAGGGGCCCGTTCAGCCATCTTCAGTTCCTGCTGGGGGACCCGAGGAGCTGCTCCAGCATCCCGTGTCCGCTGATGGCTCTGGTGACATTGTTCAGCCTCCACCTACGGTTTCCGCGCCATCGCCTACAGCACCACCATCTGCGGCTCCCACGCTGTTGCAGCGCCACCACCAGCTGCACCGCCAGCGGCGGCTCCGGATTTGCTTCGCCTGTGTCGCTGCCGCCATCTTCCACGTGGCCGGCCTCCTGACCCACTCAGTAATGGACTGTTGTGCCGTCAGCCCACAGGTGGGCCCTCGGATCTGCTCAGTTTTGTACTGGTGAGCCATCAGCCTCAGGGTTGGTGACTGGAACTCTGTTTTTTGGACTCATGGTCAACCTCAGTTCTCCTGTTTTGTTCTGGACTGCCCCCTGGCTCCAGTGCTTTCATGGACATTTTGTGTTGGGCTGTCATGGTCCTGGGTCATTTGACCCTGCGTTTTGTTGTTATTATTATGATCTTAGGTTCTAGTGTATTCTGTCTATGTATATGGGTTTAAAATTTTTAGTTCTTAGGGTTTTGGTTCTGTGTTTCCTCTGTTCTCTGTCTGTACCGTGTCTCTGAGTCCAGTCTGTGTATTTCCTGTTTTACTTTGAATGTCCGTGTCTGATCTCAGTGTGTTCACCCTCCCTGCTTCGTCATGTTAATTAGGTTCAGCCATGCCTTCCTCCTGTGAGTAGTTTCCTCGTTTCCCTCTGTGTATTCATAGTGTCTGTCTTCTCGTGCTTGTCGCTGGTCCGTCTGTGTTGTCTCCCCGAATCACCCTGTGTGACCTCCCTGCATCACCCTGTGCTTCCTCCGTGAGTTTATCCCTCTGTGTCTTCCTGTGAATTCTAGTTTTAAGTTCTGTGTTATTAGTTTTCCCAGTTTTGGTTTTTGCTTAGTTCCCGTTCACGCCATCTCCATTTTTGTTTGTATCCTAACCTTATAAATAAAGCTCACTCACATCTCAGCCATGCCTGCATTTTGGGTCCTCTCTCAAAAATTCCACACTGCTTGCCTCGCTGGCCATGACAGTTTTTTTTTTTTTTTTTTTTTTTTTCCCAGTTTCCTGTGACTGAGCCCATCATTCTGGTAGTTCATTACATTCAGTGTTAGAATTCATGGTTCTGGGGTGGCTTCTTGTATCAGACTACCAATTGTGCATGCAACATCTGGCCTTGCAAGTCATACTAGATTCTACATGCTACACAGATTTATACCTTTTAAATTTGTTCAGGTATTTTATCATTATAACAGAATCATAATTTTGAACCTTCCAGTAAAACAATGATATAGATATTTGCTTGTAGCAAATAAAGTAGAGGTTGTGCACACCAAACAAACAAGATAGAAGAAAATGATCAAATAATTAAAATTTAAATGTGAATTAATTCATTCCTGGGTCCTGTCAAAGAGAGATGCATTTTAGATCCAAATGGGCAAGTCAGGCAGAGACTATGCATGTATGTGTGTGTCTATGCCCGAAATATGTGGTGCTCTGTTCTAAACATTTTGAGTAAAGAAAAAGGTCAGTGAAAAGCTGCTGTAGGAGAGGGACCCAAAGCTTTGGCACCATGTTTACAACTATTGCTAATCCTCGCCATTTACACACTGGTGTTCCACATAATAGAAAAGTTATAGCGGCAAAGGTCATGCATCCTTAGTTTCAGCATTACTCAATAGACAGCATTACAACAGTATTATGTGGTTGTCTTGTAGTTTTACTAATAATGTATGAATTGCATGACTTAAAAATGCAGTAAATTCCATGCTGTTTTTTTCAAATGTCCGTCCCCTCTGCACATATCTGGTAAATCTCTACAGTAATTTTAAGGGCAAAAAGTAGCCTTTACAGACTCTACATAACAGTTCATCATTACTTTGGGAACTGAATGGCAGTCACTCTGGAAAATTTCTAATACTTTGAATGCATCCCCAAGTGCAGTCACAAAACCCATCAAGCACTACAATGAAACTGGCTCAGGAAAGGAAGACCAAGAGTCCCTGCTGCTGAGGATAAATTCATCTGAGTCACCAGCCTCAGAAATCATAAGTTAACAGCAGCTCAGATTAGAGCCCAGATAAATGCCACACAGAAATCCAGCAGCAGACACATCTGTGTGAATCAGGCCTTTATAGTCAAATAACTGCTGAGACACCATGACTAAGGAAAAGCAACAAGCAGGACATGCTTACAACTGACCTTTTTCTTCACCCAAAATGTTTGGGCCAAGAAACACAAGGAATGGACATTAGACCAGTGGAAATCTTTGGTTCCACCTGCCGTGTCTTTGTGTTACGCAGAAAAGGTGAACTGATGGTCTCTACATGAATGGTTCCCACTGTGAAGCATGGAGGAGGTTGATGGTGTGGGGTTGCGTTGCTGGTGACAATGTTGGGGATTTATTCAAAATTGAAGGCACACTGAACCAGCATGGCTATCACAGCATCCTGCAGTGACATGCCATCCCATCCGGTTTTACGTTTAGTTTGAGCATCATTTATTTGTCAACAGGACAATGATCCCAAACACACCTTCAGGCTGTGTGAGGGCTATTTGACCAAGAAGGAGAGTGATGGTTTGGAGGTTTGGTAGGCCACCTGACCTAAACCCAATGGGGATGGTTTGGAATGAGATGGACCGCAGAGTGAAGGCAAAAGGGCCAACAGGTGCTCAGCATCTCTGGGAACTCCTTCAAGACTGGATTGGAAAAGCATTTCAGGTGACGACCTCATGACCTCATCGAGAGAATGCCAAGAGTGTGCAAAGCAGTAATGAAAGCAGAGGGTGGCTATTTTAAAGAATCTAAAATCTAAAACATGTTTTGAGTTATTTCACACTTTTTTTGTTTACTACATAATTACATATGTGTTCATTCATAGTTTTGATGCCTTCAGTGAGAATTTACAATCAAAAAGTAGTCATGAAACTAAAGAAAAACCATTAAATGAGAAGTTGTGTCCAAATTTGCACTGGTAGTGTATACACACACACAGACACACAAACACAAACAGCAAAGCGGCCTCTTATGGTGTGCTGCGCGTAGTGAGGGATGCCAAACGCCGGTATCGGTAGCGAGTGGAGTCTCACTTTAGCAAGGGTGACACACGGAGCATGTGGCACGGACTACGCACAATAACGGATTACAAAGCCAGGGACACTGCGCTGACCAACGCCGACTCTGCATTCTCCAACAAGCTGAACCAGTTCTACACCCGTTTCGAGGTTAGCCAGGCGAGGTTAACCACTGCCTGATAACTGAGGATGGTGACGTCATCAGAAAGGGACCGGCGATCAGCATCGCAGAGCACGACGCCCGGCGCTGAGGAGAGTGAGCACAAGGAAAGCGGCAGGGCCAGATGGCATCAACGGCCGTCTGCTGTGATGCTGTGCTAACCAGCTAGCAGGTGTGTTCACTTCGATTTTCAATGAGTCTCTGGCTAAGTCTGTCGTCCCCACATGCTTCAAGAGATCTACCATCATCCCTGTCCCCATGAACAACAAGCCCTCATGCCTGAATGACTACCGGCCAGTTGCACTGACCTTGGTGGTTATGAAGGTGTTCGAGAGGCTGTTGAAGAAAACTATCATCTCTTCCATCCCAAACTCCACTGCATGTATCCATTCCAGTTTGCCTACTGACCCAACAGATCCACAGGACGCCATTGCCCACATTCTGCACACCACCCTTAGCCACATGGACAAGAAACAGGGTAACTATGTGAGATACAGCGTTCAACACAATAGTGCCCGGTAGACTGTTCACAAAGCTGAGGGATCTGGGACTCAACAGCCGTCTGTGTGCATGGGTGTTGGACTTCCTCACTGGCAGAACTCAGGTGGTGAGGGTGGGTAGGTGCATCTCCGACAGCATCACCATCAGCACGAGAGCGCCACAGGGGTGTGTCCTCTCGCCACTGCTCTACACCCTCTACACTTCAAACTGTGTGGCCACCCACGGCTCCAATACCATTGTGAAGTTCACTGACAACACAGTGGTGTTGGGCGCCATCTCCAACAACGATGAGGCGGCCTACATGGATGAAGTGAAGAATCTGGCATCATGGTGCCAGAACAACCACCTCCGGCTGAACATTGATAAGACCAAGGAGCTGGTGGTGGACTTCAGAAGGAGTCAGCACAGAGACTATAAGCCCATTATCATTAATGGAGCTCCAGTGGAGAGAGTGCAGTCCTTCAAGTATCTCAGTGTCCACATCTCCGCAGACCTGACATGGTCTACCCACATTCAGGTCCAGACCAAAAAGGCTAGGCAGCGCCTGTACCACCTCCAACAACTGAGGAAGTTCAGGGTCTCTCCAGTGATCCTCAGGACTTTCTATACAGGTGCTGTGGAGTGCATCCTCACACAGAACATCACATCCTAGTATGGAAACAGCTGTGTCAAGGATAAAAAAGCTCTTCAGAGTGATCCGTATGGCAGAACGCTGCTGCAGGACTGCTCTCCTTTCCCTACAGGACATTTACGTCAGGAGATGCTGGACTAGAGCAACTCAGATTTTGAAGGACCCGTCACATCCCAGCAACAAACTGTTCCAGCTTCTGAAATCGGGCAGAAGGTTCCACATCATTCGAACAAAAACGAAGAGGCTCAAGAGGAGTTTTTATCCTCAGGCCATTCGTGTGTTAAATCAGCCCCCCTCCCCAATCATCCATAAGTGACTGAGACAGGACTCATTACCACATTTCATATCATCTTGATCCTTCTGACCTCACTACAGCACAAGACACTTTAACACCCTACCTACGCAATGTACACAAGCTGTAAATTTCCAGATTGTTTTATTTTATTTCTATTCATATAATGTACATAACTCACCCACTTGCTGCACATAATGTCAACTTTGTATATACTCATTCACTGTATATAAAGTTCTGTCTGTCTCTCTCTTCTTTTCTTTGCACAGTCGAGGAGGGTATCAGCTCACATTTCACTGCGTGTTATACCTGTATAACCATGCACGTGACAAAGTATCTTGAATCTTGAAACATATGCCACTCGGTTGGAAAGAGTATTTTTTTTGGGGGGGGAGATTCTTCTTCTAACCCTGAATAAAAGTAAACATTTGACTTAACAAAAGGCATGAAGTGAAATAAGAGCATGTTAGTTGATCGTAATCTCTGGAGATCATCAAGTAGAAATGAGTGTCAGACACATTGTTGTCACTTCTCTTTATGGCATCACGCAGGGGACAGCATAAGGACCTATATGTACTTATGTGTGAGTAGTCACAAACAAAGCCACTCTTTATAGATCAATGTCAAATCATGTAGAAGGCTTTATATGTCAGGCAATTATCACATAAGTCGAACACCTGTGTACATATGCACAAGAGCCTGGAAGTCAATTATCTGTCTGACCACTTAATTTTCACTCTTGGTCTCGTCTAGCACTTGACATTTCACAATGTGGGAAGAAATGGAAAAAAGGTACTCCAGAAATGAATGAAATATTGTGCACTTTGAGTTTTGTATAATGCCCACTTAAATGTTGGGTTCAGACTTATACAATACAGACTGTAGTATTTGAGCAGTTACTTATGTATTGCTTCTTTTGTTTCAGCACATTAAATTCTGGATGACCTGGTCATAAAAATGGTAAATCAACATATATCAGCAAAATAAAGTCAAATGTTATTTTATTTACAACACATATTCATTCATTTATTATTTAGTATATAAAAATCCTGTAAATACAGGAATATAAGGAACAATTTTCTGTACAACCTTTGTGGACAGTAACACAGTTTTCAAAAATTTCCTCTGTATGTCACAGCAATAGATTTTAAGTGCAAACTCTTGCAAACAGCCATTTTTATACACAGTGACACATTTCAAAGGACTGTAAATCAGTATATGAATGTATGATTAAATATGGTTTGTAGTCTAAACTACAGCAAAATTAGAAGCATAACACCAATGACGTCAGGAACAAACAGGCCCAAACATTTACAGGTGGTTGATCATAGGATGGAATAGGACTAGTTTCTTTTCAGAAATTATGTCTGAGGTTAGTCACAGCAGAAAGGAAAACTCACTTTTAACAAACACACAAACACATACACAGAAAAAAAGTTCCCACATGAATGATGAAGAGGGTCAAACATAAACAGTAAACGCCTGTCAAATGGGTGGGCCCAGTCATGATGATCAGGGATACGTGCCTCTTGCACAATGTTCTCTTCTGTTCTCTTCATCCAAAATGGATTTTAAAATCCTTCTCCTGATATAAAACACTATGAATGAGCAGGCCCATAGTATGTTAAAGACCATATTATCTCAATGGATCACTTCACTGTCAAAGTACAAGCCTACTGGACCAGCATGTTGTGTGTTAGTCCGAAATCGAACTTTTGCAGATTGTCATCTAATGCTTATGGTCTCCTGGGCACAGTGTCAAAAATATGTTGAACAACTGTTCTGTAAGTTACCTGTGTTTTTGTTGGTGGTGGTCCTTTAACTTACCCCCTGCTGCTGACAGAAGTCAGAACTTCTTTAAAGAAAAACTGAGTGTTAAAAAACAATAACAGCTGTCCACTGCTGCCACCTCATTGTTTCCCTTGTTTGTTTTTGCTTCATTCTCCTTGTGTTAAACTCCCTATGCAGTGTTGTAAAAAAATGGAGATGCAACCACCTGTAAGACTAATGTACTGAAATCTTAGTTATATGAGCAGAGATGGTCCTAGCCTGTTTGGTGCCATGGGCGAACACTCCCTCTCCTCCCTGTGCAGCAAGCAGCAGGCGCACCTCGCAAATGGAGGGCGCCCTTACTCCCTGCAAATGGGCGATAGAAAACCGACTGAACATGTGCTGGCATGATGTGGGGGCACCATGGGTGCGAGCAACTTTTTTTGCTGATGCCCATGATGCCGCCCTCACCACGATGCCGCCCTGGGCAATGGCCCATGTCGCTAATTTTAAAAACCACCACTGTATATGAGCACAGAATGCCTATTTATTTCACAGTGTTAGATTTTTCCAGTTTCATCCCATGTCTACATCTGAACACACACGTCTCGCTCGACACATCACTCCCGCCTGTCTCTGTTTTAAATCCCTTTTATCCCTCCTCTTCCCTCACTGTTTGATATCACTTTTTTTGCCAAACAAATCTTATCTGTTTATATCTGGATTTCTTGAACTAGAAGCCAACACCCATCCATTTTCTTCCACTTATCCAATCTTTTATCCATTTTAGAATGACCAATTTATCTAGCATGTGCATGTTGCACTGAAATATAACCAGTATATATTTCAGTTACAACTATGTGTTGATTCTTCTTTCTTAGTTTTTCCAAAAATGTTTCTAAAGTTTTTCCTAAACATAATAATTACTAAAAATTTAAGCATAAAGAATTTAAAAATGAAAATTTTAAAATGTTGTTTTGTTTGGAATTTGAACAATGTTTTTTAGATGACTACCTTCTAAAGCAGACTTTGAAACTGCTGATTTAATATGCATGTCCATTAATCTTTAGAATATGTGTTTGATAAATATTTCCCCAACTGATGTAACTCATGTAAACATTGCATAGCAAATATGGACTGCAGCTGTACACTGACAGCATTACCACCAACTCTAAGCTGAAGCAGCCTTTATGGAATGCCTGAAAGGAATATCTAAAATGTGAATTTTCTATGACAAATCATCTAGTTATGAGTACATAAAAAAAAAAAAATCTGAATCCACTACAGTATACACAGCTTCTGTGGTTAGACAACCACAACAAATATCCAAATGACTCCCTGAAGAATGAAAAAAAAAATCTTTGGATCTTTTATAAATCCAGTGCTCAAAAGAATTCTATAGTAGGCTTCTTATAAATCTACCAAGGGCAAAAGGGGGAGAAAGGAATAGTATTGAAATGGCAACACAATAGTCTGTGTGTGTGTGTTGTTTTTTTTGGTTTTTTTTTACATGGACACACACACACACAGCTGGCAGGTCAGCAGTGGGATTGAGCAGGGCAACTGGGTTATTGATTTCTCCTTGTTGTTGTTTGGAAGGCTAGCTTGTCATAGTGGCTTTCCATATGCTGCCCAGATAGTCTGCAGACACAACAAGACTCATTTAATTTGGAAGCACAGAGGAGCAGATTCAAAGAGAAAACACTTCCAATGGTTAACTCCACAGCTGGCCCCAAGCAATCAACTTAGAGTGGAGCTTGTATTGGAATTTGATGAAACATAAGGAGAATGCACCCCATTGATATAATGGTCAATGTTTTTTCCCCTTGTCCTTTGTTTTTCAGTAATCATACCGTTTCATCAATACGCCGTAGTATCAATGGTAAGAACTGCTGATAGCTGAATAGCAACATTTATGTGTGGCAAATTGTATATTTCACCACCTCAGTGCCAACACATCATTTCACCAAAAAGCTTGGTACAGCATCTGCATTACTGCAGCCACAGCAACAATCCGCTTGTCGATCTCCTGCTCCCTGCTCCCTTCACTCATGAACAAGACCCTGAGGTTGACTCCACCACTTGGGTCAGGAACACGTCCCTCACCCAGAGTGGGCACTCCATCCTTTGATGGCTGAGGACCATGGCCTCAGATTTGGAGGTGCTGATTCTCAATCCCATTGCTTTACACTCGTCTGCGAACTGTTCCAGTGCGAGCTGGAAGCCTTCACCTAGTGAAGCCAGCAGAACCACATCATCTGCGAAAAGCAGAGATGAGATTCTGAGACCACCAAAGTGAAAGCCTTCTGCCACTTGGCTACGCCTAGAAATTCTTGCAATAAAAATTATGTACAGAATTGGATCGGTGACAAAGGGTAGCTCTGGTGGGGTCTATCACCCAGCAGAATGAGTCAGATTTAATTGCGGCTATGCGGACCGTGTCCCACTCCAAGGGACACGTTTGAATGCCTTCTCCGAATCCACAAAACACGTGAAGACTGGTTAGGCAAACTCCCATGCGCCCTCAAGTATCCTTGAGAGGATGAAGAACTGGTCCAATCTTCCACAACCAGGACATAAACCGCATTGTTCCTCCTGTATCCGAGGTTCGACTAATGGACGGATTCTCCTTTCCAGCAAACTGGCATAGACTTTCCCAGGGAGACTGAGGAGTGTGATCCCCCTATAGTTGGAACACACCCTCCGGTCCCCTTTCTTAATGATGGGAACCACCACCCCGGTCAGCCAATCCAGAGGTACTGCCCCTGATCTCCACACAACATTGTAGAGTTGTGTCAACTGAGAACATGCAGAGCCTTCAGGTACTCAGGGCGAACCTCATCCACCCCAGGGGCTCTGTCACAGAGTTGTTTAACTGCCTCAGTGACCTCGCCCCCGGAGATGGGTGAGTCATCCCCCTCGTCTCCGGACTCTACTTCCTTTACGGAAGACATGCCAGTGGGATTAGGAGGTCCTGGAAGTATTCTTTCCACCACCCGACAAAGTTCTCATTCGAATTCAGCAGTTCTCCACCTGCACTGTACACAGTCCATGTAGAGCACCGCTTTCCCCTCCTGTGTCGCCTGACAGTTTGCCAGAATCTCTTCAAGGCAGTACAAAATGTCTTCTTCCATGCCCTCTCCAAACTGCTCCCACACTCGAGTTTTTGCTTCCGACACTTTTTGATCCACGTTCTGCTTGGCCTGTCGGTACCTATCAACTGCCTCTGAAGTCCCACAGACTAACCAAGGCTGATAGGACTCCTTCAGCCGTGTGGCTCCCTTCACCTCTGGTGTCCACCATTTGGTTCGGGGGTTACCATCACAACAGGCACCAACCATCTTGTGGCTGCAGCTCAGTGCAGCAGCTTCAGCAATGGAGGTGCTAAACATGGTCCATTCAGACTCAGTCTTCCCAGTCTCCCTCAGAATGCTGCTGAAGCTGTGCGGGAGGTGACCGGTTCCAGAACCCAAGCCGTGCATTGGGGTGAGCCTGACTGTATCTAGCCAGTACCTCTCAACCTCATGCATTAACTCAGACTCCTTCCCACCAGACAGGTGACATTCCATGTCCCAGTTGCTAGTCCTGGTAGCCGGGGATGGTCCACCAGGGCCTCTGCTCCTGGTCGCCACCCAGCACACATTGCACTTGACCCCTACGGTGCCTCCTGGGCCCATGTCCCTTTTTCCGGATGTGCCCAGCCAGGCCACATGAACTAAGGCCCAGCCACCAGACACTTGCCCTTGGGCACGCTACCCAGGCCTGGCTCCAGGGCAGGGTTCCGGTAACTCTATCCTGGTGAATGGTTCCCTCGATCTTCTGCTCATAGGGGGTTTTGAATCATTCTTTGTTTGGTCCCTCACCCAGGACCAATTTGCAATAAGAGATGTTACCAGGGGGGAAAAAAAATAAAAGTAATATTCCAATAACAATTTAAATCCAAGGTCAGACTGTGCAACGCTCTGAGAAATTTCAAAAAATCCATGTACTTCAAGTCGGACTCTACTATTCAGTTCAGTTTAATACAGCTTTATCTACGTATATAGTGCCAAATCACAACTGCAGTTGCCTCAAGCCTCTCTATTGTAAGGTAAAAATCATATGATAATGCTGAGAAACCACAACAATCGCACAAAACCCTATGAGCAAGAACTTGGTGACAGTGGGAATGAAAAACTCCCTTTTAAGAGGAATGAACTTCAAATGGAACCAGGCTCAGGCGCAGGAAGGGACAGTCATCAGCTGCAACCAGTTGGGGATGAGGGGAGGGAGACAAGACAAAAGACCTGCTGTGGAAGACACCCAGAGATTAATAAAAACTTACAATTAAACGCAGAGTAGTGTATAAACACACAGTGGGTAAAAAGTGAGAGAAGGAGACATGCTCAGTGTTCATTGAGAAGCCCCCAGAAGCCTTGAGCTATTGCAGCATGTCTAAGAGAGAATTCATGGCAACATAATCTAGCCCTAACTATATGCTTCATCAAAAAGAACATTTTTAAGCCTTATTTTAAAAGCAGAGAGGGTGTCTGTTTCCTGAATCTAACATGGGAGCTGGTGCTACAGAAGAGGTCCCTGTAGTCCAGCGTCGTCCAGCATAGAAGTAACAAATGCAGGAACTAGTTTTTCAGCGTCACTCTGAGACAGGACATTTCTAATTTTAGAGCTACTGAACAAATGGAAGAAAGCAGTCCTACATATTTGTTTAATATTTGCACTGAAGGCCATATCCTTCTCAAAAAGGACTCCAAGGTGTCACAGTGTTACTACAGTGTTACTACACAGGTAAACATCTGCTTAGATATCATATTTCTAAGATTTTAGGGCCAAGTACAATGACCTCAGTTTTATCTGAAATTAGAGGTCATTCAGGTCTTTATGTCTTTAAGACATCCCTGTAGTTTACGTCAATCAGTGATGAATCCTAAGATGTCCTGGCTTTACAGAGGGGTTTCTTATAGAGCAAGAAACTAATTTTCCAGGTTTAATGAAGATCTTCTAAATCAGTGAGAAGCTATTCCCTCACAAGCTTACGGGTTATAGTATCCAGTGTCGTACATAGTGAAGATGTACCACTATTTTGTCGGGGCCTAGAGCCTGGGGCTCGCTCGGGCCACTTCGGGGGTGGGGTGCCCTCGGCCTCTCGGCCTGGGGCTCGGTCACTCTGGCACAGCTGGCTGCCGGCGGAGCTCATGGGCACGTCACTGCAACCCCCCCTGGCTTCTGCTCCGCGGCTGCTGAGTGACCCCTCATCTGGGGCTCTCCTCAGCTCTTTCTGGGATAGTGGCGCGGCTGCCCCTCTGTTGGTCTTTCTTGGTCTCTTGTGTTCTGAGGGCCTCTGGATGTCTGGAGCCTGGATCTCCTCCATACCTGCTTCATGCTCTGGAGGACGGGGCTGTGGCCCCCCACACCCTCTAGCAGATCGTTACATGAAGGAACCTTTTAAATACAAGCGCGTCCATGCTCACGGGTGTACACACGGGTGCTCACACACACAAACTACACCCTTTTTGGCTCCTACCTCAAAGCACACTGTGTGCTGTCGATCTTACGTGCTGCACAATAATGTTTAATATTTAGTATTTACTGTTATATTCCCATAGATCATTGTGATGTTGTTTGCTCTTTTTTTTCTTCTACTTGTTTTCTCTTGTTTTCTTTCTCAACAGGTGATCCAGGTGATTGATATATGTATTTTTTGTCTGCTTATTTTGCTGGTTTTTGTTTTTTGCCCTTTATCCCCGTCCCTCTTCCCCGCAGTTTTTCTTTCCCTTTCTTTCTTTCTCCCCTTTCTTTTCCCCAGTCAAGTCTATCCCGGATTTAGCAAGTGAAAATAAAATAAAATAAACAATCAAAGGTGAATCAAATGGACCATTACGGCAAGGCTGGGATGCTCCATTTGGTAAAGTAAATCCGTTGGGCATCTTTCTTCGCCTTTAGACAATAATTCTGATGGCAAAAGAACCAAACGGGACAGGCAACAAAAAAAAAAAGAAAAAAGAAGATGTACCACTATTAACGAGATAATCAACCTGTGTGGGAGTAGAGTTCAGGTAGCTGCTCCTCACCATGTTGGCACATGGCATAGAAGGTGATAACATTGGAGGAATTATATCCTTTCAGAAAGACATTTACTCTAAGTGAAATGTATTACCCACTGCTGTGTAATCAATTATTGTAAATTTAAAAATTAATGTGATCAAACAAAAGAGGTTTTCAGGGAATACTGTTAGCTGTTCAGTTTGTATTCCATATGTCAGAGCAAGACCAAGACTGTGATTACAGTGGTGGGTGGGCTCGTTTACATTTTTCACAGAAGCCAATTGTGTCTAATAATAGATTAAATTCTGTGTTCAGGATTTCATTTTCAGTATCTCCATGGATGCTAAAATCACCCGCAACAATTATTTTATCTAACCTGATCACTAAATCAGAAAAAAGTATAAAAAATCATATATATACTGCTGTTTTGAGTTTTCAAAGTCAGAATTCGTCTTTCAAATGAATTAAAACTCTGTGTCTGTGGTTGAATAATAAGCCGGTGTGGAAAATGCCATTCCCCCTCCAAGGATTCTAACACTTAGGGAGTGACACATTTAAACCAACATAATCATCCTGCTGAAACCAGGTTTCTGTAAGGCAGAGTAAATCAATATGTTGATCAATTATTAAAACTATTACTAATAAGGACATAGAGGAGAGAGAGCTAATGTTCAATAATTCACTTCTGTTTTATTCCCTGACAACTGAGGATGCTATATATTATTTATGATTTCATTCTTTTATTGTCATTGCCCAGTTATGCTTTGTACAACAGAACAATTAAGTTCTATTACTGACCCACATCAGTGCTAAAAGAAAGGCAAGCAAATGACAATAAAGTAAACAACATATAACATATATACAGAATAAAATGCATAAAGTAAGTGCAGAAAATAAAATATCCAGCATGTGCAGAGGTGAAATAATCTTGTTTTTTTCTTTATGAATTTTTCTGCTTAAATTGTTTTTTGACGATTTTTGTTGGTCAATGGAGCAAACAAAACCTCTATGGGGATGAGTTTTGGAAGAATGATAGAGGAAGAGAAGCTGCAGGGGGCATGTAAGACTACAGCTTGGCCCCAACTATCAATAGTCATGTTTTCAGGGGTTTAATAAAGTTGTCCAGATTTTTTAAAATGAGAGCTGTTCAATCAAAAGTGGGATGGATGCCACTTCTCCTAACAAGACCAGGTTTTCCTCAGAAAGTTTCCCAATTATCTCTGAAGTCCACATCGTTTTTTTGGACTCCATTTAGACAGTCAGCAATTTAAGGAGAGCATGTGGCTAATCATGTCACTCCTGGTCTGATTGGGAAGGAGAGCTGAGAAAAGTACAGGTCTCAGGATGTTAAATGTCAAAATTTAACATGCAGTGGCCAGCATTAGATGTACATCTACATCTGATCTAGAGGTACATCTAATGCCGGTAATACACTTGGCTGTAAAGGACTGCTTAACTTTAGCATTATAATACCTTTGAGAAATGCTGAAGAACCACTTGTTTGGTATGGCCACTAGGGGGCACCTGGTTGAGGGCCTGACATGACGGATTCAGGCTAACGAGCAGGTGTTACTGGTGTATGTGGCTGCAGCCTAGTGGTCAGAATAAGACGGAGAGTTGTGACTCAAACATTAATGGAAATTATGCAAAGACCCATAATTACAGCAGCTTCATTGGCTCACAAAAGGACAGCAATATGTGGAACCTTATCTCACTCAAAACCCCTTTATACGACATGCCACCTTCACCCATTCACCCATTGGGGTTAGTATCTTGCCTAAGGATATTTGGCATGCAGACTGGGGGAGCCTTCCAATCAGTAGACGACCTGCTCTACCTCCTTAGCTACAGCCACCCCTTTGTTGTCAATAGCGCTGGGCTTATTATTCAAAAAAAGTAATGTGCTACACATATGACACAAATCACATTTTTTAAAAGTAAGGAAATATGTTACTTAATATTTAAATAAATATTAGAGAAAATAAAAAAATACATGCCTCCATAAAATGACATGAAATGCATTGTCCCATAATTACCATTCAACTATATCAATCTATAAGCATAGTCCCACACGCCAACACAAATTCCTATTCTTATGGAATTATATAGCAATTCCATTACGATAGGAATATGCCATATGAAGCAATATCACCTTTCACCTCCTGTTACACCTCCAAAACCCCATCTCCAGTGAGACTGTGTCAGCTCCCAAACAGACAAAAAAAACTAAAAACCAGCAACAAACAACTTGAACATAAAAAATCCCAAAGAAAGAACAATACAGTATCCACATCTGAACCAAAGAGTAAAACAGTGAAATGTGGATTATTAAATATTAGGTCTCTCTCCTCCAAGTCTCTGTTAGTACATGACTTAATAATTGATCAACAAATCGATTTACTCTGCCTTACAGAAACCTGGTTGCAGCAGGATGATTATGTTAGTTTAAATGAATCAACACCCCCGAGTCATTCTAACTACCAGAAACCTCGAAGCACAGGCCGAGGGGGCGGTGTGGCAGCAATTTTTCCACACCAGCCTATTAATCAACCAAAGACCAGGACAGACTTTTAATTCATTTGAAAGCCTGATGCTTAGCCTCGTCCACCCCAGCTGTAAAACTCAGAAACCAGTCTTACTTGTTATCATCTATCGTCCACCTGGGCCTTACACAGAGTTTCTCTCTGATTTCTCAGACTTTTTATCTGATTTAGTGCTCAGCTCAGATAAAATAATTATTGTGGGTGATTTTAACATCCATCTAGATGCTAAAAGTGACAGCCTCAACATCGCATTTAATCTGTTATTAGACTCAATTGGCTTCTCTCAAAATGTAAAAGAACCCACCCACCACTTTAATCACACTCTAGATCTTGTGTTAACATATGGCATAGAAACTGAACATTTAACAGTGTTTCCTGAAAACCCTCTGCTGTCTGATCATTTCCTGATAACATTTACATTTACAATAATTGATTACACATCAGTGGGGAGGAGACTTCATCACAGTAGATGTCTTTCTGAAAGCGCTATAACTAAGTTTAAGAGTATAATCCACCCACTGTTATCATCTTCAATGCCCTGTACCAACACAGAGCAGAGCAGCTGCGATTATCTTGTTAATAATTTTACCTCCTCACTACGTACGACTCTGGATACTGTAGCTCCTGTGAAAACTAAGGCCTCAAATCAGAAGTACCTGACTCCGTGGTATAATTCTCAAACACGTAGCCTAAAGCAGATAACTCGTAAGCTGGAGAGGAAATGGCGTGTCACAAATTTAGAGGATCATCATTTAGCCTGGAGAAATAGTTTGCTGCTTTATAAGAAAGCCCTCCGCAGAGCCAGAACATCTTACTATTCATCACTGATTGAAGAAAATAAGAACAACCCCAGGTTTCTCTTCAGCACTGTAGCCAGGCTGACAAACAGTCAGAGCTCTACTGAGCCAACAATCCCTTTAATGTTAACTAGTAATGACTTCATGAACTTCTTCACAAATAAAATTTTAATCGTTAGAGAAAAAATTAACAATAATCATCCCACAGATGTAATATTATCTACAGCTACTCTTAGTACCGTTGATGTTAACTCAGACTCTTTTTCTCCAATTGATCTTTCTGAGTTAACTTCAATAATTACTTCCTCCAAACCATCAACATGTCTTTTAGACCCCATTCCTACAAAACTCCTCAAAGAAGTCCTGCCATTAATTAATTCTTAAATATGATCAACCTATCTCTAATAATCAGCTATGTACCACAGGCCTTCAAGCTGGCTGTAGTTAAACCTTTACTTAAAAAGCATCTCTAGACCCAGCAGTCTTAGCTAATTATAGGCCAATCTCCAACCTTCCTTTCATATCAAACATCCTTGAAAGAGTAGTTGTCAAACAGCTAACAGATCATCTGCAGAGGAATGGCTTATTTGAAGAGTTTCAGTCAGGTTTCAGAGCTCATCACAGCACAGAAACAGCGTTATAGTGATGGGATTTCCGGCTCTTTCGGTTCCCAACCGGCTCTTCAGGTTGTTTTGTTGCTTTAATTAATTTATTATTAACAACAATATAAAATTATGCACAAAAGGACATACTAATGTAAAACAAATGTGGTTTTATTTATATATATTTATATATAAATATATACGGTGGCCCCTAGAGACAAAGCACGTACAAACTCCAAAGCACATTTCTAGCATTAACTTAACTTCCAAAACAGCGCTACCTAGATCACTTAAATTACACAATTGAAAGCATATGTGTCTTGTCTGTGTATTTATACACAAGCACTCATATACATTCAAATAATTTTAAAATATGTTCATTTACCTGTTACTGCCATACATCAAATCCGGTCGTTGGTACTTCCTGGCTTGTGTAGCCACTAGGTAACAAAGGCTACGTTCACACTGCAGGCGAAAGCGCATCAAATCCGATTTTTCTGACCCTATGCGCCCCATATCCAATCATGGTGTGACAGTGTGAACGGCACGAATCCAATATTTTCAAATCCGATCTGGGTCACTTTCGTATGTGGTACTGAATCCGATACATATCCGATGTTTTAGAAAGCGACTGCTGTCTGAATGGTCAGGTCGCATTAAATCCGTCTTTTACGTCACTGACACAAGACAGACGCCAATTATCAGCGCCCGAAAAGACATCGCGAACACTTCCTGGCCATCCAGTGTAGATGTCAGTGAAACTGTTGGGAAGACAACGTTAACATTTTATTTGTACTGTATAATCTGCAGATTCTGACAGAAATCTGCAGCTATCCTTTGAAGCACCGCTCCTCTAAAACAGCAATAAGGATCATTATTAGGGTTATTTACATTATTATGTAAATAACAGAATAATTTAAAGCAAAAATTAGGAAACGTAAAGTCCGAAGTCTTTATATTAAGGGCCATCAGTCAAACAATATTGTTTGCTCTGGGTCTAAACAGATTGCGTTGTGTGTGCAGTGTTGCCAACTCCTCAGTAAGGAAAATCGCTATTGGCTGTCCTAAAAGTCGCTAGAAGTCGCTAAATGACGTCATCACCTAATTTGCATAATTGGTCACGCTAATATAATTGTAACCTATGTTGTTGGAGAGAGAAATAACATCGTGGAAGAGACATAAAGTGAGTAAAAAACGTCCTAAATGCATTTAGAGTTTATTTAGAACTACAAATTAAATTTCTTTTAGCAATTATTGTTTTTTTAATGTCACAATTCCAACCCTGCTCCTTTACCCGGGCTTGGACCGGCAAAAGTGACCCGAAATAGGCACTCTGGTGGAGTTACTTTGTGTTTGTGTGTGTTTATAAGTAGTTTTAAACCTTGTGATCCACAAAACAGCATAAGAGTAAAAGATTAAAAGAAGAACTGACTGCGTTACAGCACCCGCTGCTTGTTGAGAGTAAAAGCAATACGCGCTTTCACGTCTTTTTTTAGCGACTTTTTATAGAAAAAAAGTCGCTAGGGGGTCAGAAAACTCGCTAAATATAGCGACAAAGTCGCTAAGTTGGCAACACTGTGTGTGTGACGTCTTCTTTGCGCATGCGGGCTGCTTTGAGCGTTCACACTAGAGCGCGTTTGCTGTCGCATTTTATTTGTAGTGTGAACAAGCAGACAAAAAAATCGGATTTGAGCATTAAGACCTGCAGTGTGAACGTAGCCAAAACCTCAACACTGCCCCTAGCGTCCTGGAGCACGTCCGTTGTGTTTTGAACGTGTTTTGGAGTTTGTACGTGCTTCAGAGTTTGTACGTGCTTCAGGATTTGTACACGTTTTGGAGTTTGTACGTGCTTCGGAGTTTGTACGTGTTTTGGAGTTTTTACGTGCTTTGTCTCTAGAGGCCACCGTAAATATACTTTTATTTAATCACTCCACATAAAATGTAATAAATAAATCATATAATACAAAAACCAACTATTTACATTTCAACTTTGAACTATTTAAATTTTCAGCTTTTTCCTTTTAAACAAATTTAAAGTGAAACAACACAAAACACTGCAAACCACAACACAATTAAATATAAATTAAAATATGAAAACAAAAAGAAGATGCACATTCTCTGTCATATAGGCCTGCATGAATAAACTTTCTGAATCCTTTATCATCCGCAACTGAAAATAGTTGTGGATGATTACTATACCTTTCTAATGTGACGTTGTTGTCCCTGGCTCTCTTTCTTTCTCTCTCCCTCCTGCTCTGTTCCTGTGCTACTGCGAGTGTAACTACGGCCCCTCCCCCCTCTGCCCAGTGCAGAGCACAAGGCTCGTGTGCGGAGTGAAGTGGAAAAAAGTGCAAGAGAAAGGGTGAGAGAAATACAAAAAAACCCCACGGCTCCCAATAAGGAGCTGGCTCGCGTCGTTCACTTCAAAGTGCCGGCTCTAAGACCCGTTTCGTTCGCGACATTACTACAGCGTTAGTTAAGGTTACAAATGATCTTCTTATGGCCTCTGACAGTGGACTCATCGCTGTGCTTGTCCTGCTAGACCTTAGTGCAGCGTTTGATACTGTTGACCATAGAGCACACTGTAGGTATTACAGGTATTGCGCTGCAGTAGTTTGTATCATATCTATCTAATAGACTCCAATTTGTACATGTAAATGGAGAGTCCTCTTCACCCACTAAGGTCAATTATGGTGTTCCACAGGGTTCAGTGCTAGGACCAATTCTGTTTACATTATACATGCTTCCCTTAGGCAGTATCATTAGAAGACATAGTATACATTTTCACTGCTATGCTAATGACACCCAGCTCTATCTATCCATGAAGCCAGGTAACACACACCAATTAGTTAAACTGCAGGAATGTCTTAAAGACATAAAGACCTGGATGGCCGCTAACTTTCTGCTTCTTAATTCAGATCAAACTGAGGTTATTGTACTTGGCCCTGAAAATCTTAGAAATATGGTATCTAACCAGATTCTTACTCTGGATGGCATTACCTTGGCCTCCAGTAATGCTGTGAGGAACCTTGGAGTCATTTTTGACCAGGACATGTCCTTCAACGCACACATTAAACAAATATGTCAGACTGCTTTCTTCTGTTTGCGCAACATCTCTAAAGTTAGAAATATCCTGTCTCAGAGTGACGCTGAAAAACTAGTTCATGCATTTATTACTTCCAGGCTGGACTACTGTAATTCACTATTATCAGGATGTCCTAAAAACTCACTGAAAAGCCTTCAGCTGATCCAAAATGCTGCAGCAAGAGTACTGACAGGGACTAGAAAGAGAGAGCATATTTCTCCTGTTTTGGCTTCCCTTCACTGGCTTCCTGTTAAATCCAGAATTGAATTCAAAATCCTGCTCCTCACATACAAGGTCTTAAATAATCAGGCCCCATCTTATCTTAATGACCTTGTAGTACCATATCACCCTATTAGAGCACTTCGCTCTCGCTCTGCAGGCTTACTTGTTGTTCCTAGAGTATTTAAAAGTAGAATGGGAGGCAGAGCCTTCAGTTTTCAGGCCCCTCTTCTGTGGAACCAGCTTCCAGTTTGGATTCAGAAGACAGACACTATCTCTACTTTCAAGATTAGGCTTCAAACTTTCCTTTTTGCTAAAGCATATAGTTAGGGCTGGACCAGGTGACCCTGAATCCTCCTTTAGTTATGCTGCAATAGACGTAGGCTGCCGGGGAATCCCATGATGCATTGAGTTTTTCCTTTCCAGTCACCTTTCTCCTCACTCAGCATGTGTTAATAGACCTCTCTGCATTGAATCATACCTGTTATTAATCTCTGTCTCTCTTCCACAGCATGTCTTTATCCTGTCTTGCTTCTCTCACCCCAACTGGTTGCAGCAGATGGCCGCCCCTCCCTGAGCCTGGTTCTGCCGGAGGTTTCTTCCTGTTAAAAGGGAGTTTTTCCTTCCCACTGTCGCCAAAGTGCTTGCTCATAGGGGGTCATTGTTAGGTTTTTCTCTGTATCTATTATTGTACGATCTACTGTACAATATAAAGCACCTTGAGGCAACTGTTGTTGCGATTTGGCGCTATATAAATAAAACTTAATTGACTGCTCATCATTACTTTTGTTATCTCATTGTGAGCAGGATAGACTCAGCCACCTACAACATTTCCAAGCGCCTCACCACTATCCTAGTTCCCCTCATAGGCAGTAAATGGTAAATTATATCTTATACAGCCCTTCTCTACTCTATCTGAGCACTCAAGGCGCTTTATACAACTGATTCATTCACCCAGCAACCTGCTAGTACACTCTGATGGATGCATTAGAGAGCAACATAGGGTTAGTGTCTTGCCCAGGATATTTGGCATGCAGACTAGGGGGAACCACCCTAGTCTGCATGAACCAAGAACCACCAACCTTCCAACCAGTGGATGAGCTGCTCTACCGCCTGAGCTACAGCCACCCCATCGATTCAGCTGGGTTAAAGGCCCTAGCGAAAAATTGAGGCCGGTAAAATGAAAGCGTACTCACTGTAGGATCATAAAAGTAACATAGTGAAAATTCTGTGGTGCCACGTGTTTAAAGCGGTTTAGGATATCATACTTTTAATAAAAGCAGCAAACTGGTGTAAATGTGTGTCTTTTGTTTATCATTCCTTTTCTCTTTGTCTAAAGAATCACACAACCTTGGGTAAACTGGAAGGGAGTAGTAGAGCGCAGAATTTTTTTTGAGTAATAAAAGAAATTGATAATGATAATAATAGTAAAATAATTGATGACATTGAAATAAGTAATAACAAATTTAAAGCAGGAAATTAATACATCAGCAACAAAATAAATAAGGTATGATTAGATAGGACAAGTTTAAAATCAAGGTAAAATAAATTAAGAGTAAGCTGAGAAATTAAACCACAAGAGTGAAAAAAAGAAATTAATGGCAACTGCCATACCTGCAACATTCAAAGGAGAACCAGCATCTCCCAGCAATATGAGACAGCTCAAAAGTTTGTAAAGAAGAAAACATCACTGGAACAAAACTGGAAAAATGCCTTGATGAAATATGGAAAATATGGGAAAAAGGAGGGCTGAGTTCTCCCTATCCAGCAGCACAACTCCCAACTAATGACACAATAAAAGCCTTACTTAAAAAAGCAAAAGAGGAATATGATAAGGCACGTACAGCATGGGAACAAGGAGGAAGAAAGGCATGGGGTCAAAGAAAGGCTGATTAAGATAACAAGAGAGATCTTCTGGTCACAGTAACAACAGTGTGTTAAACGATGGTTAAAGGGAAGATGCAGAATCATTTAACACAAAGCCAGAGTGTTGTAGAAACTCAAACTGGACCAGATTCTTTAGAGGCCACACATATGGTTTCGATTCTGCATCCCTGCCAATTAATGAACTCAACTCAACCAAAGAGAAGCAACTCCAGGAGCTTATACTCATTCGACTAAGGGAAGTTGACCAATTGAAACAACAGTTGGAAGAAGAAGCAGCCCGTGGCTTTTAAATTACAATGAGTTCTGACTACTTTTATTTGTGATATGTTTCCTTTCTTAAATTTTGTCATGTCTTACTGTCTTTTTATTTTATTTGATTATTTTAAATATACAGCACTTTTGTCAACAACTGTTGTTGTTGCTATACAAATAAATTTGAATTTGAGTTTGGCTTATATGTTTCAGCATATATAGAGATATCACACAGTCTTATAGTCTTCACAGGATACACACTTCCATACACTCTGGATCAACTGAAGATGGATGGGCTAGGGAAAACTGAGAGATACACAAAACATGAGAGTTACAACAATCAAGGCAGGGAAGAATGAACTGAGGGAAGTTAACACAGAGAATGCAAACAACATGGCAGCAGTCCACTCAGAAATTAACAACGTCAAATCTGCCATTAGCAACCTGGAAGAGGGTTTATCATTATGGTCGGACAAGGTCGTCAGCCTCCAAGAGACAGTTGCAGAATTGCAGACTGAGCTGGTTAGCTTAAAAGAAAAGAACGAAGATATGGAGGCAAGAATGCAGAAGTGCAATGTTCTCATTGTGGGTGTTGCAGAGGACCCCGGTTCCAGCTCGACCTGCTCAGTTTCCAATCTATTGAAGGAAGTCCTGAAACTGGACAAAGAAATCCTGGTGGACCGTTCACACAGAGGCCTTGCTCAGAGAAGACCTAGCGGGAAACCTGGAGTCATCATCGCTATGTTCTCAGACATTCATAGTCCGATAGATGCATGATACTGCATCAACGTGCTACGGCGGGCCCAGGAGCAGAGCCCCGGTTGCAATACAAGGGGAACCCTGTGGCTATCTTACCTGATTACACCGCGAGCATTGCCAAAGCTTGCTCCACTTATAATGACGAGAGGAACCTGCTTCGAGAGCATAAAAATGTCCAGAACTGAATAATGTTTCAAGCCAGACTCGGTATATCTTTCAGGGGCGAGAGTACGGAGTTTCTGGATCCGGAGAAGACAAAGTTACACATGAAAAACACTCATCTTACCAAGTGAAATTGCTGGTTGAAGTTCCCCTCCTGATTGACTTTTGTTCGGAGCTGGTCGCTGATGATGAGGCTTTGCAGGACGTAAGGTCTGGTGGACAGTGTAATTACTTTGTTAATATTATGCCTTGTCAAGGCTGGATAAATGACAATTGCACTACTTAAGATGTTTACTATGGTGCTATGTTATTCCATTTTGAGTTTATAGCCAGGCGGTTGCCAGTTTTGTTTTTTGTTTTCTTTTGGTCCTAGTGTTTTCCCAATGTCAGCATTTCAATGTGTGGTATTGTTCAGACGGGGTTTCAGGGTCAGCGGGTTCCCCATGGTGAAACTACCAGAACTTTTAAAAGGTTTTTTTTGTCTTCTTTCTCTCAGAGTCCTGGGTTGCATACACATTCATACTGTTGTTCTTTAATTAGATAACTCTATGGGTGCTGTCAATAAACGGGTGAAGCTTACTGGTTATGCAGCCAACTTTGTAAGCTGGAACATTAAGTCTATGAATTACCCTGTGTACACTGAGTCCATCGGTCCATGAGCCATTTTGGATATCTATACGACGTCCAAACAAGGTCCACAATTTGGACGTCCATGTGACTCTCAACATTTGAACTTTGGACTGAGTAAATTCTTTGAACATCATGTGGACGCAGATGACAGGTGTAGAAAATTTAAATGAATAATAAATTTAATTTTTTTTTTTATCTACAAATATCAACATCATGTATAAACAACAGAAGGTTTTATGTGAGACCCTATTGATTTATACAATACATGTGGGTTGTTTTTTGTGTTCTTTTTGCTATTTTACAGTTTTTTTAACTGACTAAATTTTTTTCAGTTAATCAACTATTAGTTCGCAACCATACCACAATCTCCCAAACACACACTTTCCCTAAACTAAGAGCTTCCTAACTACATTCATACCGATTCACAATCTCGACATGCAGGTTGGAGGATTGAACCACTAACCTTTCAATCAGTAGGCGACCTGCTCTACCTCCTGAGCTACAGCCACCCAGCAGTAAACATGAGTAAACCCTCACTAGGTTTTGGATAAAGTGTACACTCACAAACCTGTCAAACCTGCATTTGAAATGTTGGCTACCATAGCAGTATAGTATTGCAACATGGCATACCGCTTACAATGCCAGAAGTCAGCCAGCAGTGCCGTCTTGACACCAGATCCGGGCCAGACCTGTCTGCTATGTGGGAACACAGTAATCAGTAATAGATCTTCTTATTTTATTGAGTATCCAAATATCACTGTCAGAGTTATATATCTTCAGACATTTCAGCTCATTCTGATGGTCTCTAAGTAACATATGCCTGGTTCTTTCTCCTATAGTGTCTTTTGTCTGTCTTTGCTCTCTTTCCTCTCACCCTCAACTAGCTGTGGCACATGGCTGCTCGTCCAAGAGCCCAATTCTGCCCAATTCTGCCAGTACAGTGCTAGAGGATATAAAGCACTGCATTTGTGATCTTTTTTTAATCGAAGATGCTGACAGAATGATTATCTCTTTGTCCTTGCTTATAAACAACACAAGCACCAGAGAATTACTACTTTAATTTCAAAGAATGTCAAGAAAGTTTATTTTTTTCACCTAAAATTGTATTAATATTAAACTTGTTCTCCAGCTCTGCATTTTTGTTGTTTTTTTATTAAACCATACAGAATGGATCACAGTGAATCCACTCGTATCCAAATGAGGAACAAATGTGTTCAGAATTTGTTTCACCCTGCTAGGACCTGTAACAACCTTGTTGTAATAACTTTAGTCTTTAAGGGAAACTGTGATACTGATATCAGTATTTTCACTATTTTAATATTGGACTGTTTTTTAACTTTCCTATAGCTATATCCAGTGTTTTGTTAACAATAGCAGATTTTTCAATAGCCCTTATATTAAATACCAAAGTGAATGAACATTTGTTTATTTAAAGATAAAGATCAAAAAATCCTTTGTTATTGATGTACTTAGGCATTTTACAGTGAAAGTGGAACAGAGCTTACATTTCAGCAGATTCGCATACATATATTCTTACATGCTTTCAGTCATCATTCATTCCACAGAATAAAATAACAATATAATAAAAAGCGAGTATAATAAAATGGGAAAAATAATAAAATGTTGAGTATAAAAAATGAAATAGCAAATATAAAAGTAAAAATGCACATAAATCTTTGCTAAAACGGATAAAACGTTGTTGTGCTTCTCAAAGAAGGATATTGTACTTGTTATGCAACATGTTATGCTAGTGTTCTGTACTATGATGTAATGTTACATTTGGCAGCACTGTGTGAACATTTTACTGAATATTACACAGGAATACTGCAGGTAGGGGGTAGTGAGAGAAGCTCACTAGGCTCATTCACTGGGCTTAGTGTTATGTGTTCTGATGGCCCAAGTATAAAAGCTGTCCCTCAGCCTGCTTTTTAAACACCTGTAACTCCTACCAGAGGGCATGATGTTAAACATGTGCTGTTGGGCTTTTTTAATTGCTGCATTGGTTAGTGAGTACCTGAGAGGTTCTCAGCTATGTGAGTCCCCAGGAACTTGAAGGAGGACACTGAACACAGTCCCTGTTGATGTGAAGAGGAACATGCTTCCCTGTGCTCCTGATTAAGTCAATCACCATCTCCTTAGGTTTAATGTTGTTGAGCAAAAGGTTCTGTTCAGCACACCAAAGTGTGCTGTTTTTTAACCACTTCCCTGTACGCAGTCTTGTCCCCTCTGCTCATGAGGTCAGTGATTGGAGTGTCATTAAAATATTTAATGATGGTGTTGGGCGGGTGTACAATCAAGTGTACAGGGTGTACAGGAGAGGGCTCAGCACATAGCCTTGGAGGGAGCCCATGCTGAGGGACAGGGTAGAAGAGCAAGCAGCCCCAGTCTTAACACCCTGGGGGCAGTTGGACAGAAAATCCCATATCCAGGCACAAGTCGAGGAGGGTGAACCGATCTTAATCAGCTTGTCAACCAGGATTCCAGGAATGATCGTATTGAACATCCGACTGTAATCTATGAAAAGCCTTCTGATATAGTTTCCTGGTTTCTTGAGGTGTCAGGTGGCAGCTGTGTGTAGGGCTGCGGCAATGGGATTTTCTGTCGATCTGTTTGCCCTGTATCCAAACTGATGAGAGTCCAAATTCTGAGGGAGGCAAGCCTTTATGTGCTGCAGGATAATCCTCTTGAAGCATTTCATGACTGCAGACGTTAAGGCGATAGGCCTGTAGTTGTTGAGACTTTGGAGCAGATCACTTTGGCACAGGAATGATGGTTGCTGTCTTCAGGCACGGGGGGATAGTGACCTGTGACAGTGATGGTCATCCTGATCAGTATTCCCCCAGTCGGATCAGCACAGGCACAAAGTACTTTACCAAGTACTCCATCCAGGCCAGCAGCTTTTCTGATGTTCACAGCCACTGTCTCAAATGGTGTTCCTGGAGGACAAGAAAGCAGTGGTTGGTGTCAGGGCTCTGTCCCTCGAAGCAAGAAAAGAAGTTATTTAATTCTTCTGCCAATGTGGTGTCAGAGGGGGTCGTGACAGGTGTGGAGCCTCTTTAATTGGTAATGTTCTTTAGTCTCTTCCATACAAGACTCAAGTTGCCTTTTTGCAGCTTTGATGCCTCTCCACAGCTATGCCCTTGCAACACTGTATTGAGCTTTGTCCCCTGATTTGGAGGCTGAGTTCCATTTCTTCAGAAGAGTCCAGACATCTGAGGTTATCCAAGTCTGTTGGCTTGGATAAATCCAAATATGTTTGTCTACTGTCACGTTGTTGGTGCAGCTCTTTATGTAGAACATTTACTCAGTGGCAAAACTTGGATCAGTGTGTGTCAATCTAAAACCCAGCTGATGTGCTTACATTAACACCTTAAAGGTAACACCAAGAAAAAAAGGACACTGAGAAAAATCTTTCTTTGTATTTTTACTGATTTGGGTCAGCAGTATTATTATGCTAAATCAGGCATACACACTGCTTGTCAGACGCCCTAAACCAGTTCTGAGACAGGTGAGAACCTAGCCTGCAGGAGCTCTCTCTGCTGTTCAGGACTGTTTGGAGCACACTAACTGGGACATGCTCAGGGAGGCTGCAAAAAATGGCGGAGCACCAACTTGGAGGAGTTCCTGTGCCAAAGAAGTCCCCAGTGTCCTACCTCAACAACTACTGTGACTGTTCCACTCACACAAATCATGATGAAGTGCTTCACAAGGCTCATCATGAGTCACATTAAGACCCTGCTGCCAACCAAACTGGACCCACTCAAGTTCGCCTCCCACCCCAACTGGTCAACAGATGACGCCATTGGCACCACCCTACATCTGGCTCTCACCCACCTGGACAATAAAAACATGTATGTACGAATGCTGTTTATAGATTTCAGTTCAGCATTCAATCATTCCTCAGCACCTGATTGGAAAACTGAGCCTACTACGTCTAAACAACTCCCTCTGCAACTGGATCCCAGACTTTCTGATGGAGAGGCCTCAGACAGTCCGGATCAGCAAAAGCATCCAACACCACCACACTGAGCACTGGAGCCCCTCAGGGCTGTGTGTCCTCAGCCCAGTGCTGTTCACTCTGCTGACTCACGACTGTGCAGCAATGCACAGTTTGAACCACATCATCAAGTTCGCCGATGACACGACTGTGGTGGATCTCATCACCAAGAAAGACGAGTCAGCATACAGAGAGGAGGTGCAACAGCTAATGGACTGGTGTAGAGTCGACAACCTGTCTCTGAATGTGGACAAAACAAAGGAGATGATTGGTGATTTCAGGAGAGCACAGAGAGATCACTGCCCACTTAACATCAATGGATCCTCTGTGGAGGTCATCAAGAGCATCAAATTCCTTGGTGTCCACCTGGTGGAGATCCTCTGCTGGTCCCTCAACACCAGCTCCATAACCAAGAAGCCCCAACAGCATCTCTACATCCTGCAGAAGCTGAGAAAAGCCCATCTCCCAACACCCATTCTCACCACCTTCTACAGAGGGACTGACAAGAGTGTCCTGAGCAGCTGCGTCACTGTCATCACTGATATGGTAATTGCACCATAACAGCTGAGAAGATCATTGGAGCCTCTCTTCCCTCCATCACAGACACTTCTCACACCCACAAAGCCACCAGCATTGTGGAGGACCACACACACACCCCTCACACACACTCTTCACCCTGCTGCCTTCTGGCAAGAGGTACCGGAGCATCCGGGCCCTCACTGCCAGACTGTGAAATTTCTTCCCCGAAGCCGTCAGGCTCCTGAACACTCAGTGACTGGACTGACACCACACACGCACACCTTCATACACGTCACTACCTCAAGCATCTACACAATGTGACACACACACACACACACACACACACACACACTTTCATA
The DNA here is from genome assembly GCF_001858045.2 of Oreochromis niloticus. Classification (NCBI taxonomy): domain Eukaryota; kingdom Metazoa; phylum Chordata; class Actinopteri; order Cichliformes; family Cichlidae; genus Oreochromis; species Oreochromis niloticus. The sequence continues at coordinate 3,211,195 of NC_031971.2, forward strand.
CATCAAGTTAGTGTAGACTCAACAGTGCAATAGAAAAGTGCAACAACGACAGAGGGTTGTGCAAAAAGTGTCTTGTGTCGGTATCGTTCTGTTCTGCCTGGTGATGCACTGGGTTTTCTTTTGTTTTTTTTTTCTTTTTGTGCACACTTGAACTTTTTGTAGTCCTGTGTGGATTGTCTGTTATATGTAGCACCATGGTCTTGGAGAAAACTCTTTGGGATGTATCATCATTTCTAAAACAACATGTAATCGAGAGGATGACAGCTGGTCAGCTTTAGATGCTGCCATGTTGACTTGGTTCAAACTGTGGGCAATTGCAATCAAACAAACCAATCAAAAGATATTGGTTTGTTGTTCGGGCACATTTTCTTTTTACAGGCAGCCCAACAGTCTAACTTGCATAGGTATATAAAGATATATCCAAATAGGGTGATATCTTGACCTTGCTTGGGTCTTGTACATGTGTCGGCATGCCAGAATGATCAGTACCCCCTATATGTTGACTTTAGACATGAATGAGGGTCTTGTGTTTTTGTGGGCCTCTTTGTCTGACTATCTGTCAGTCGAAATAGGCATGATCCCAAAAGCATTAGACTACATGGTCATGCACCATAAAAAGTTTTAAGGACCACCTTTTATTTGTTAAACAGAGAGAAAAACCTAAAATAAAAAACCATGCACTGTTACAATGCTTGTAGTATGGCAGTATACAAATATATGCCAGTTTTAATAGAAATACATCTGGATATTTTTATCTAGAGGTTTACCATGTTGTTTTTGCTCAGTCATATGATGGCATAAGATCAAATTCAATGCCAACAATGACGAGTGTTCAGAAGATTTTTTTTTAATCTCATCAAAAATACAAATTGATCATCATGATATGCATCTTGTACCCCTAAATTACAATTCAATCACTTGGTTGACCATGTTTTTGGATGGCAAAATATAAAGCTTATAATTATAATATAATATAAATATATTTATAATTATAGTAAGTTCATGTGATAGAATTAAATGAATAAACATTAATAAATGATCAGAAATGTTGCATTGTTTCAGTTCTTTTCAACCTTTACCATAAAGGGTCAAACTGACCATCTGGTAGAGTATGTTTTTAGAAAATTATTTATTAGTCCTTCCTTTGGTACTGTAAACTTCCCATAGGAACCTAACCACTGAGACACAGATAGACACTAAGTGGATTTTTTGAGAATAAAATATCAAATCCAAACGGTCGAAATTTCTCAAACAGGTTAGGTTCATATGAGTACATTTTTTATAAAGATATAGGGACTCAAAATCTGCTCTACTAAAAGGCGGAGCAGAACGTTTAAGGGTTTGAGGGAAACTGTGATACTGATATCAATATTTTTACTATCACTGTTTTTTAAACATTTCCAGTCAACATGCACCTACATTAAAAGAAAAAGAAAAAATCAAGTTGGAAGCAAAATGACCATGGTCTCACTGGACACGTGCTTTCTAAGAGTTTACATGGTACACCATCATAAAGAAGAAAATTGTTTTTGTCCTCTGTGCATTCAGCTGGGAAGGCTACACTGCCTAACTGAGAAGAAAGCACAAAAAAATGGGGAAAAGTGGAAAAACAAACTGGACATCATTACTACCAGTGGGAGATATATTTAGTTAAAATTCACATCTTTTGATTAAAATTCATGCTAGATATTCATTGCATTCTGTGCATGTCCATCATGTCCTGCTCCATCACTGTGTTCTTCATAATTTAACAGTGGGGATCTCTATGCTGGTGACCTGACAATGAATAAGACATGCCTGTCAGGATCTCTCTCTGTTTCATTCACCTGCTACCCTCTCTCTCTTTTCCTGAATATAACCTTCCAGTATACTGACTCGTCTTTCTTTGTTATTTTGTTCAAGCAAAATTTTGATTTTTGAAGAATGAATCTTAAGGCTTTCAAATCCCTCACACTTTCAAATTTATCAAATATATCCACTTGTTAGACACCCAGAGATTTTGTGAACTAATTGGGTTGAAACTGACTGCTGGGGCAGCCAAACATTGTCATGAAGGATTCACTGCAGATGAGTCTTTGAGCCTTGGGCTGAACTGTGAGCCTGGTTGCTGAACTAGCTAGCCTGCAAACAGGCCTTTTACAAATTGAAAACATTTGGCACATTAAAAATTGCAAAATATGACAATGGAGACCCGGGAGTCTTGAGCTAGAATCTTCTGTCAGACAAAAATGGGACAACATTCCTCCACCAAAAATTCAGCAACTGATTTTTCTGAGATTTTCAGGGACTGCTATTTCAAAAAGAAAGGATGCTGCACTGTGGAAAACATTGTCGTAACTTTTTCTGAGAAGTGTTACTTCCATCAAATTCAACATGAGCTAATATTTTTCACAAATGCCAAATTTTGTCAATTCAAATATGTTACATGTTTTATTGTGAATAAACTATGGGTTTATGAGATTTGCAAATCATTGCCCTTTTTTCTCTTTACCCTTTACACAGCTTCCTAACATTTTCAGAGCTGGATTTGTATATATTGCTTTTCCTATTAAAAGTCCAGTTGCGTGTATTCTAGAAGAGTCTCTTTGATTCCAGTGTTTCTGTAATAATGTCACATTTTTCTGTAACAGAGATATAACACACTACTGTACCAAATACATTAATTACATGTCATTACGTGTGTTACAAAGGTTCTTGAGTTATCTGCACGCTGAGCAGACAGAAATAAAAACATCCTGTGCACTTGGCCTGCAGTCAACTGATTTTAGTTCATGTGCTGAAGTAGCAAATAGGTGAAACAGTGTACAGCGAAGATATGGACATTATGTTTATTTACTTTTGAACCCAGAGGGATGTTAAAGCTGAGTGTATGGCGTCATCAGCCTGCAGCCAAGAGCAGTCAGGGTTGCAGCCTTTATTTAAACCTTTACATTTGTAGAATCCCTGTGGGAATCGCTTTGAAGTCTTTTTAGTGTGGTTTTCAGCTTTGCATTTTATTGTCAGATTTGTATTCACATGTGAACACTAAATGAAAGTTTGTATGCGTGTCCTCTTTAGGATAGGGGTTGGTGTTGGTGTGTGAGACTGAAACCAAAGGTTTATATTGTTAATTGGTACTTAGATGACAACATGTTTAAGGTCATTTTACAGAGGAATGGGAAAGTAATGTCTTGAGTAGTGTAACAAATTACTACAGCAAATAATAAAGTAACATACTGCATTACTTTTGAGCAAAGTAATGAGTCATTTACAATAAAGACCCAAATACTGGTTGGTTTGTGGTGGAGTCACAGGCTCGAATCCCCACCCTACACCACCAACCTCCTTGACTTGGTTCCCAATAAACAGCCTAACCTAGCCCTGCACTTTGACATATCCAGGCTGCTAGTTCAATCATTTTTCTCTGTGGTTTTACTACCACTGCAGATAAGATAAATTCATCCATTCCAGGAACACAGAGAGCACTCTACAGCTTAGTAAAATATGGAAATTGAAAACTAAATAAACTCCTACATTTAAAAACACACAAAGAGAAGATTTCGTAGAAGTATAATGTGTTTTCTTTTGAGTAACAGCATCCCAAGTCCACATTATTGTGAACAGATACAGTCACCCTGGGGAATAAAAAGTGAAGGAGGCTGTCAGGCAAGTGTGGTTTTGGATGCACAGGTCCAGTGGTTTGGAGAACGTCCCTCATCAGACTAATGTGCCAGATGTGGTGTTGCCACTTACATCAAGTAAAAAAAGGGACAATTCTTCACCAGCAGCTCCCTCAAAGGAAAATCTTCTTGTATAGATCCCCACTGTGGAAGATGGACAAAACCCAGCGCTTTATGAACAGTGTGGTACCTTTGTTTTGTGGCAAGCATAGCATAATCAACATAACCACTTCAACATTTTGGAATGTTACATCAGCTGTAAAAATAACACAGTATTTTATAAAAAACAACATCATATCAACAGTCAAACACAACAGGAGTGAGGATCTGGGGATGCTTTGCTGATTTAGCACCTGGATGACTTGCCATAATTGATGGAAACACAAATTCCTCTCTCTACCACAAAATCCTGGAGGAGAATATCCAACAATCAGTTCATGCCCTGAAGCCCAAGCACAATTGGGTTATGTAGTAGGACAATGATCCAGCACGTCCATCTCTGAATGATTAGAACGTAATGAAATAAATCAAAAATATTAAAATTAAGGTTTTGTAGTGGCCAGGTCAAAGTCTGGACTCAAATCATACTGAGATGGTTTAGCATGACCTTAAACAGGCTGTTCTTGCTTGAAACCCCTCCAGTGTGGCTGGATTAAAACAATTCTGCAGAGAGAGATCTTACTGCCAGTGGTGGCACAATTAAATTATTAGGTTTAAGATGCAATTCCTTTTTCACATAGGGCTATCCAAACCTGAACCCATCAACCCAAAGCCTGGATGGCTTTTTTAAGCTTAATATAAAATATGAAAACATTATTTAAAACTGAATTTTGTACTTATTTGGGTTAACTTTGTCTAATTTGTTTTTTGTTTGTGTTCAATTTATTTCAGTCATGTAAATAATATAGAGCAGTTAATTTGGGAAAAGAAAAGCTATACAAAATAAAACAAAACACACGTCAATATCACTGCACCTGTTCTGATTCAGTTACATATGGAAAAGGAGCGGGGAGACGAGCACTCTTATTTAATCCCACCCCTACGTCACATGTGTTGTCCATGTGGATTTTAACATCCACATGGACAACACATGAAATTCAGACACAAGAGATTTTATATCCTGTCTGGACAATTTTGGCTTACACCGATATATGGATGTTTCCACACCCTCCAAAGGACACACTTTGGATCTTGTTTGCTGTACTGCTGTCACCCTGAAGAACTGTGCTGTATTGGACATGCCTTTTTCAGACCATAAATTAGTTTTATTCAGTGTTAGTCTCCCACTATACAAAAATAAACAAAACTGCTTAATTACTTTTAGAAATATTAGGGGCATTGATCTATCAGCTCTTTCCCATTAATAATTTACCTACCATTGATGCTTCAGCTTCCATAGACGACCTGGTATCTCACTATAACAATGAACTCGACAACCTCTTTTGATACCTTGTCTCCGCAAAAAACTTGAACTGTTTCTTTCTCTCGCTCTGCCCCATGGTATTCATCTGAACTTCGCCAACTTAAAGCTACTGGACGCTGCCTGGAATGTCCCTCCAGGAAAACAGGACTTACTATTCATAAGGACATTATTTCAGTCATATACAACATTATAAAGAAGCTCTTCATCATGCTAAATCTGCTTATTACACCTCTATTATTGAATCTGCACTTTGTTTTCTACATTACAAAATATTGTTAAACCCCCAGATACCTTTGCCATACATACACACTCTGCTGCAGTTTGCAACAAATTTATAGACTTTTTTTACACCAACATTGAGAATCTTTATTAACAATTGCCCTCGTCCTGTGATATGGTCAATTGTTCTGCATTGGACAAGTATTCATACTTCTCAACTGTCATCCTCTCTATCCAATTTTGAACTTCCCACAATAATTCAGCTATCTTCCACAATTACTAAGTTAAAGTCATGTGTAAACTTGATCCACTGCCGACTAATCTTGTTAAACTCTCATTCCCGTCTCTTGGCCCACTGATTGCTAATATAGTACACTCCTCTCTTATATCTGGTTCTGTTCCTTCTTCTCTTAAAACTGCAATAATAACGCATCAATACTGAAAAAGAATGGCTCAGATCCCTCCAATCTAAATAATTTCAGGCCAATTCTTAGCAAAAATTCTGGAAAAGATAGTGGCTGCACAGGTTCATCGTCATCTCACTGGAAATAACTTGTACAAACGGTTTCAGTCCGGCTTCCATTCATTTCATAGTACAGAAACAGCTCTAGTAAAAATCACCAATGATCTTCTGCTTGCAGCTGACTCTGGACTCATCTTCATCCTCATTCTCCTTGACCTTAAAGCAGCTTTTGACACTATCTCCCACCACATCCTTCTTCACAGATTAGCATCTATTAGCATCAGTGGTACAGTACTCGCCTCTTATCTCTCTGGCTGCTCACAGTTTGTTCAGTTACTCACTCACAGATCACTATCTACTCCAGTTAATTCCGGGGTACCCCAAGGGTCTGCCCTGGGTCCTTTACTTTTTATCATCTGTCTCCTACCCCTAGGTAATATTATCAAGAAACATAACATCCAGTTTCACTGGTATGCAGATGACACCGAGCTCTACTTATCCTCCATACCCACAGCTACTCTCCCACCTGCATCCATTTCTGACTGTTTAAGTGAAATCAAGGTTTGGTTTACTCACAACTTTCTTAAACTTAATGGCAATAAAACAGAATTCATTTTAATAGGCACCAGATCAAAACTGATTTAAGTCCCAACCAGAAAGAATAACGGCGTTACAAGTAACGGCGTTACTAACAGCGTTACTTTTTTCAGTAACGAGTAATCTAACGAATTACTATTTCTATCGTTACAACGCCGTTACCGTTACTAACAAGAAAATGCGGTGCGTCGCGTTGCTATTTTTCAACAAACAGACAGTTGAAGCTGTCTTCAGCTTACCACATCTTATATCAGTTGCACGGAAGTAGCTGTAAGTAATGTGGGCGCTACAGATTTAAGCAGCTGCGCGGGCTCCCGTGGGTGGCAATCATTTTCTGGCAAACGATCACTTTTTGGCACAACACCTGGAGCTAAGGGGGCAAAACAATTGCGTGAGTGCTGCTGACTGAGGAAGAATAAAGTAGTCGTGGTAAGCCAATCACATGACCACTTTAAGATGACAAAGCAACAAGGTGATATATACCAGTTTTTAAATTGTGTTGATAGGCCACATAAAACCAGAGTCATGATAAACAATATATACGCGGCGTTTTTTCCTCAGTAGTTTCATCACGTTTACTGTCTAAGGACAGCGCTGGCAAGCACTCTCTGCTTATGACCAAAAAATTAAAAAATAAAACCAAAAACAGCCCGTTCGTGTTGGTGGAAAAATGTACCATGTCGACCAATCAAAAATGATATGGCAACATAACATTTGGTTGTTCAGGAAAAGGAGGAAGTTTTAGGAGTGATGGCAAGAGAGAGAGAGAGAGAAAGAGAGAGAGCGAGTTTTGAGATGTGAGATTTGTGACGTTTAGCGTGTTTGGAGTGTGTAGTTAATGTGCTGTCTTGTGTAGTTAGTGTGTAGTGTTGTGGATAGTTTTGTGTTGTGTGTCAGAACAATGAGGCGACTGCTGTCTCCAGGTAGAAACAGGAGTGATACACCTGCTGCTGTCAGACCTGCAGGTATCAGGCTGTGATGTTCTCCTTTATAGTGGACAGAAATGATTTTGTTGGAGTGGCACAAATAATTTGTGTGGCATCTTATTGAAGAACAGCTGATTGTTATGTAAACAGTTTGAAATGGTTATTTTAAAAAAAGGGTAAAAGGTAAATGGATGCAAATAACTTTGTTGTTTGCAAAACTTGTGCATAGGATTTTAAAATGGACAATTTATATTTGCATTTAAAGTTATGAAATATGATTCAATAAACATGTTTATGATTGTCACAGTAAAATAACTTTTTCTACTCGGATTTTATGTTTTTTGTCTGATTTTAGATCAATTGTATTAATACAGTATGTCAAAATGAAAACATAACTGTAAATTCAGACACGTGAGTTTATGCTGAAAACAATGGTACCAAACAAGGCAAAGTAAATAGTTTTTAAAGGTGAAATGTAGAAGGAAACACCAAAAGTAGTTAAAAATGGCCAATTATAACCTGGACCCCACAGGGTTAAACATTTTTTTTAAAGTAACGCAATAGTTACTTTTCAAGTAATTAATTACTTTTAGAATCTTGTAACTCAGTTACTAACTCAGTTACTTTTTTTGAAGAAGTAACTAGTAACTATAATTAATTACTTTTTCAAAGTAACTTGCCCAACACTGCATATAAATAATATCACTCGGTCTACTTTCATCGCCGTAATATTAACCGCCTTCGCCACCCTCACTCACTCCAAACAGTACCGCCATACTTGTCAATGCTCTTGTCACATCTCGTTTAGATTGCTGTAATTCTCTTCTCTATGGTCTACCTCATAAATCACTCCATAAATTGCAGGTAGTTCAAAATACAGCTGCTCGTATTATTTCCAGAACTAGATCCACTGAACATATAACACCTGTTCTTAAACAGCTCCATTGGCTTCCAGTTCACCTCCGTGTCAATTTCAAGATCCTGCTTCTCACTTTCAAAGCGCTTCATAACCTCGCTCCTCCATATTTATCTGATCTTCTCCATACATACTCACCCCCTCGTACACTCTGCTCGTCTTTAGCTTCGCTTCTGTCTGTTCCACCTGCTCGCCTGACTACCCTGGGACTCAGAGCCTTTAGTTGTTCTGCCCCGAGACTTTGGATGCACTTCAACCAGATCTCCGGACCACAAACTCTCTCACCACTTTTAAATCACGTCTCAAAACCCATCTATTTAGAATTGCATACACCTGATCTGTCTTAGTACATTTTTACCTTTCTCAGCTTTTATACTTGCTTTCAACAAATGGTATCACCTGGTTCACCAGACTCTGAGACACTTTGAGACAAATATACAAAAATCAAGAAATCTGGCAACTAATTTCCACAGCACTGTAACTACATTAAAGTAATTCAGAGTGCTGTGTAACCAGGATAGAAACAAAAACAAAAATCTCTCAATCTCTTTAAAGAGTTTCTGCTGAAAAAGATATCCTGACTAGAAAAATGAAAAATAATCTACACATCAGCTAATAAACTGATGTTTGTTAGCTGAAATAATTGTTAATTGATTGTTAAATGTTTTCATGATGAAGAGCAGCAATATCCACTGTATAAACCCAATTAGATCTCACTGGAAAGATGAAATATGAATAACTTAATATTTTAACATCAGGATGATTGAAGGTGAAGTCCTATTTACCTACAAGTAAACAGAAACTATAGGCTGTTTGTCTTAGACTGTATTTACCAGACTTATAGAAATGTTAGTTGGAAACTGAAATAAACAGGTTGACAATTTGTTTTGTTTCATTTTCTATATGTCAGCCATGTTATTAGTATTTTAGCTAATTAAAAGTTAATTAATTAATTAATTAATGTCACCAAGAAACTGGTATTAGAGGGAGCTGTCTGTCAGGAATACTCAGTGTTCTCAGTAATTCATCTTTGGTTATTACTGCCATTACCGCCAGTAATAAGGGATTTGTTGATGCGTGCATTTTTTTTCTTCTTTTTTTTTAAGTAAAGCTTTTACTTTAGTGTTACTCTCTATGCACATGTAGAGAGACATACTGCTGTTTGCAGATATTCAATCACCTCAGCCCTACACAGGTGCTAAAGAAGGAACCAGCCTGTTGCTCGTGTCATATAATGCTCAGAATAAGACTACAGTAATGTTAATGTTAGTCACTGAGAAGACCTCATGAGTTTTTGCTGTTCCTTATACAAACACTTTCAGTACCTTATTTTTGCACACTGCGCACCCTTCTGTCCAGCATAGTTAGAACAGTAGAACTAAAGACTGAAGAGCAACACTTACTATTAATTTCTAATGAAGACCAATAGAATTACTTCTTTATTCAGGTTTAATTATTTCATGTTCTTGGAATATTTCCTAAAATGTTAATATTATAGCTACCAAAAAGCAGCTTTATCTTAATTGCTTATCTTATTGGATCATCTTAGCTAACTACCCAATGATGTTAACTTACTGATTACTTACGAAAAACACATTTACCTTACCCAAAAATTCAGGATGATGCCTAAGGTCCCTTATGTCAGTTAGTCCAGTTAACTGCAGAACACCTTATGTTATCAGTTTCAAGCAATTCCTAAACAGAGATACATACCGTATTTTCCGCACTATAAGGCGCACTTAAAATCCTTTAATTTTCTCAAAAATCAACAGTGTGGCTTATGTATGAATTCTGGTTGTGCTTACTGACCTGAAATCGATTTTATGTGGTACACAGCATTCAAAAATCTGTCAAAAAATGTTTTAGTACAACTTTGGTAAGCTACAAAGCAGCACCTCTTGAGGGATTGTCGGACCATTATGGCTACCGTAGTCAAGAGCCTCACGGAGTAATCTCTTTCCAAACTCCGCTTCAAGCTCCAAAGTCAATCAAACACTGCGGCATCACTGAGAGTTAAAAACTGTCTAAATTCTTTCATCTTTAATAAAATTATCAATGTTGCTGCTTTACCGAGTGTAACAATTAACTTTAACATCCAGGCATCCATGAAAACAGAATTTATTAAATTTAATGAGTTAGAAGTTAGCAGGAAGTTAGCAGAAGTTAGCTCGCTAGTTTCGCTAGTTACCTAAGCATGATATAGCATGTTCTGACTGAGAGATTTCTGAAAAAATTCAAACGTACAGCTCTGCTATCACTTCCAACATAAATGAAGACAGAAAACTAAACAGCAGTGACGTTTGTAGGGTTACCGAAGTTGGGCTAGCTGGTATATAATGATGTGCTATGTGATCGCTAGCGACACAGCTATGTTAGCATAAGATAAACAGTGAAGCTGGAGGATGAACGCTAACACTTTTCCACTCAATAAAAGTGGAAACGTGAGGGTTCCCGATGGTTAGAGACAAATGCAATCGCATGGCAGGATGCTGTAAACGGACCAAACTTCAGTCAGTAGAACAACTGAGATAATCCATCCACAATACCAGGTTAGTCATTAATATACTGCAACAACATGGGAATAGAGCAGCTGCGAGAGAATTCAACATTAATGAATCAATGGTACGGAAGTGGAGGAAGCAAGAAGAATGAGTTGAGTAAAGTTTTACTTATCTGACTGTTTCGCTTAATGCATCTTATAATCCGGTGCACCTTGTGGTCTGAAAAATACGGTAAGTCTTTTCATGACTTCAGCCATCAAGCAAGGTTTTCAGTCCTCATATTACACTCATATAAACTGCTCAAGACTGGTATTATTTACATTTGAAAAACAAAGCCAACAATTTTGACTTTTTTGTTGGGCTATGGGCGAGAGTTATGATATTTCTGACCTAGGCCGGTTACTCATGTTTGTACACTGGATAATGAAAAACATTTCGATAACAGAGGGGCTGGCAGCAAAGCTCTCAGGTAAAGAAAGGGAGTTTTTTGGGGGGGGTTTTCACAGAGATAGCAGCATGCTGGTAGAGCGGTTGGGTGTAAATGAGACAAACAGGTGTTATAAGTGATGGCTGTCCAAATCTGACAGGGAATGGTACTGGACTTTAGAAAGTGACTGAAATGAACTCAAAACTGAAATCAACAGCAATGTTGATGTAACTCATCAGCAAGAGCATTAAATCACAGACATGTGATTTGACATACACATGCAGCTATTTTAAAGAACACTTAGGATTAATTACTAATGGTCAGATCTTGGCAAAACAATAGTTTTCAGGGACCAACTTTAAACTAAAATAAACACGTTCATCCAGTTGATAAAAATATATATGGAAATATATTAACCCCAAATTGCTCTCCGTTGCATCCAATGGAGTATGAATATCGGTGAATGTTATATAGAACATACTTGCATAGAATAATGTGCTTTTGAAACTGGATCAATGAGGCAAGTTGTATAAAAGCACTTTGAGGGCTCAGGTAGAATGGCAATATAAAATCCACTCCATTTACCACTGAAGATGATCTCTGTAAATACAGTGCAAACTATCAATAGACAAAGATCAATGGTTTTGATTCTTCATTCTCTGAACTTTTAAAATGTATTCCACTACAGATTACAGAATACATGCCTCAAAATGTATTATGTAACGTATTCCTTTATGTTACTCAATGAGAGTAACATATTCTCAACACTTTGGATTACTTAATATATCATCATTACTTAATACACATAAATGTACTATTGCTGTGTGATTTATTACTATTACTGAAGGTTACTCTCCATACCAATACCAACTAAATGTTTAAATCTTAATATAAAATGAGTAACAGTAGGTGGACATTAGGTAAGGCTGCACTTTTTAGAATATAGAATAGAAAAGTATTCCACGCATATAAAACAAGTCCGTGGCTCCGAACCGTAGTAAAGGGACCTCTGGCTAATACGTCAGGTTCGTGTCGGGCTCGTAGCCGAAAACTAGCTTTACTTTGTTGTCTGGGTCAACTTTGCTAGCGAGAGACAGAGAGAGGCGTTGAAAGGCTGCTCCAACGGAACTTACTGTTTCGGAGGAAAACATGAACACAGTGTACAGTCGAGTCTTAATAGCTTACTCACAACTAGGCTCGTCAGGCACTCTTTTTGGCTGCAGCGGTTATTATTATATTTACATGCTTCATACATGCTATGCCTGTAACACACTGCCTATTGCCTTCATATTAATTTTTTTTTTTTTTTTTTTATGCGGGCTGCAAGTGCAGGTGACATGGGCCGCGAGATTGAGACGCAGGCATTAGAGCCTCTTAATGCGTCTTTTGTTTGGGTTTCCATCAGTGTTGAATTACCAAAAATAGAGTGGGCATAGCCTAACACAGAGGTTCCCAAAGTGTGGGGCAGAGCCATTGCAGGGGGGGCGCGGTATGAAAAGAAAAAAAAAAGAAGAAAGCTTGAACACTGCTAGCATAATGGACAGGTTTTTGACGGGGCTCCCACACAAACGCAAAGCAGGCGATGAAGCATCACTGAATATGTTTCCAAACCAACTTCCTTCCAAGCCAAAGACTAGAAAATATGGTGAAGCATATCCTCCCTTTGGCTTCACCTGCACAAGTGCCAAGGTAGGTCTCCCCTGCAGAATTAGTTTTCCCTGCATCGGGAGCAGCGCTGGGCTCTCCAAATCACGGCCAAACAGTATCCAACAATGTTGATTTTTAGTTCACAAACGCTTCTTGTAATTACTAACTACTCCCGACATTTTGGACATGTTAGCTCTTTATGCAGTAAAGTTACAGCGGGATACAAATAATATCAGGCTGATCCTGCCGTAATTTGTTCCCCCGGTTCAAATCATGAACAAACAGTATCCCACAGCTGTTTATGTGTTTAAACCCATTTTACACAGAGAGACATTTTTTGAAAAATGTATTGACAGCAATGTTGAATATTATTACACAGGAAAAAAAACAACTACACGTAAAATAATCACACCGTGACGCCTCTGCCTTTCTAAATGGAGGGACAGTAACGTGTGTATATGTAAGCGTGTAAAACCTGCAGATAGTCAGATTAACAGTATTTTGTCTCTATCTGCCATTCTGCAATTCATCTCATGTAAACAATAACGTGGCGCACAGCGTGACGTGAAAAGAGGCACATACCTTTGTCGTTGCGTGACGAGCTCTGTAATCCTCGTCCACACATAAACTTAAAAAAGGAGTTTTAAATAATCTCCGTTTTTGGTGAATCGCAACGGCGTTTACGTGTTGACGAAAGGCCCAAACGCATAGAAACAGCTGAGTTTTCAAAAATACCCGTGTAGGTGTGGACGTAGCGTAAAAGAGTTAGTAGTATATTTTATTACTACCTGTAATTTATTGCCGTTTACTTGTATTTGCTTAATTGTTTACTAAATGTTTGAGGTGTGAAATAAACCGCAATGGAGCAAAATATGGGTGTGTGTGGTTGGAGGATGTGTTTGTGGTTTGTGCGGTGGGGGGGGGGCGCGAACATTTCAATTCAATTCAATTCAGTTTTATTTATATAGCGCCAAATCACAACAAAAGTCGCCTCAAGGCGCTTTATATTGTACAGTAGATCGCACAATAATAAATACAGAGAAAACCCCAACAATCATATGGCCCCCTATGAGAAAGCACTTTGGCGACTTTGGGAAGGAAAAACTCCCTTTTAACAGGAAGAAACCTCCGGCAGAACCAGGCTCAGGGAGGGGCGGGGCCATCTGCTGCGACCGGTTGGGGTGAGAGAAGGAAGACAGGATAAAGACATGCTGTGGAAGAGAGACAGAGATTAATAACAGATATGATTCGATGCAGAGAGGTCTATTAACACATAGTGAGTGAGAAAGGTGACTGGAAAGGAAAAACTCAATGCATCATGGGAATCCCCGGCAGCCTACGTCTATTGCAGCATAACTAAGGGAGGATTCAGGGTCACCTGGTCCAGCCCTGACTATATGCTTTAGCAAAAAGGAAAGTTTTAAGCCTAATCTTGAAAGTAGAGATAGTGTCTGTCTCCTGAATCCAAACTGGAAGCTGGTTCCACAGAAGAGGGGCCTGAAAACTGAAGGCTCTCCCTCCCATTCTACTTTTAAATACTCTAGGGCAGGGGTCGGCAACCCGCGGCTCCGGAGCCGCATGCGGCTCTTTAGTCCTTATTTTGCGGCTCCGGGTGGTTTGGGAAAATAGAAGAAGTATTTAGCTGAAGTGCATTTTGTTTAGTTCTTTTTTTTTTTTTAACTTGTACTTCTAAATTGGAAGATTATTGCGATTTTGAAATAAAAATAAAATTATATCTTATTATTTTTTTCATCGCTCAAAATAAGCGTCACACTCGGGGAAGCCGGTGTACCCGCCGAAACGCCGTGCATTTATCGAGACTTTCAACCCCAGATAGGCCAATTATGGATCTTCGGATCCACATTATGTCGGCAGCTGTTCTCCACCGTGAACTATGTTAAAAACAAACACCGCTCACGCCTCACAGATGACAGCTTACAGTCCTGCGTAAAGATGAAAGCCCCGATTTGCAGACGCTGTGAGCAGAGGTTTGGGACCAGAAGTCTCACTGTAAACATATCACGGCAGACCCGACGATGTTTGCATGAACATGCTTTTCAGCATCTCTTTATTGACCACTTTTCACACACGGTTGCTGTACGCATACAGCCGGCTGTAGCTTTTCAGCTCACAGCCCGACAACACAACAGCAGAGAGAGCACAGACTTTAAGGCGGCGAGGCACGATTGCGGGTGCCGCTCAGGTGCGTCCGACTCCCATGCAGCAGCACTGCAGACCACGCCCCGCCACACACATTAACCTGGTAAAATAGATCTTTAGGCAGAATTTTGCAAATATCTATTTTTTTTATTATTATTTTTTTAGCAGCATAGTGCTTTTTTTCCAATTACTTTTTAAAAGTCAGGTCAAGGCTCCAACAGCCCACAGGCGATATAAGGGGGGCGGCTCACAACAGTTTTTGTTTGCTGGATCATTTTAGTTCAGCTGGGTGTCTTTCCTTTTGTTATATTTCTTTAAGAGTTCAAAATGTGTTAATTACATAAATAAAATGTAATTTTCTCTGTAGCACTTCATGAATTTCATAAGCAACACACCTTAGTTGCTCTGTGGATTCTTTTAAAAAGCAGTTAAAAACTTTTCTGTTCAAACAAGCCTTTTGTTGATCTACGTATTTTATATTCTTTACATTATTTACATTTGATCTTTTACATTGTGTATAATGTCTATTGATTGTATTGTTTATTTTAATATTTGTGTACAGCACTTTGTGACTGCCTGTCTGTGAAAAGCGCTTAATAAATAAACTTTACTTACTTACTTTAGTTGTTCGCACAAAGCACAAAAAACAATATATACAGTGTTATCTTCATTTTAGATTTCAAAAAGTATTTGCGGCTCCCAGTGTTTTCTTTTGCGTGGAAACCGGGTCCAAATGGCTCTTTGGGTGTTAAAGGTTGCAGACCCCTGCTCTAGGGACAACAAGTAAGCCTGCAGTGTGAGAGCGAAGTGCTCTAATAGGGGGATATGGTACTACAAGGTCATTAAGATAAGATGGGGCCTGATTATTTAAGACCTTGTATGTGAGGAGCAGGATTTTGAATTCATCCATCCATCCATCCATCCATCCATCCATCTTCATCCGCTTTATCCGAGGCCGGGTCGCGGGGGCAGCAGCCTAAGCAGAGAAGCCCAGACCTCCCTCTCCCCAGCCACCTCCTCCAGCTTATCCGGGGGAACACCAAGGCGTTCCCAGGCCAGCCGAGAGATATAATCTCTCCAGCGTGTCCTGGGTCTGCCCCGGGGCCTCCTCCCGGTGGGACATGCCCGGAACACCTCACCCAGGAGGCGCCCAGGAGGCATCCTTGTCAGATGCCCGAACCACCTCAACTGGCTCCTTTCGATGTGGAGGAGCAGTGGCTCTACTCTGAGCCCCTCCCAGATGGCCGAACCTCTCACCCTATCTCTAAGGGAGAGGCCAGCCACCCTTCGGAGGAAGCTCATTTCTGCCGCTTGTATCCGCGATCTCGTTCTTTCGGTCACTACCCACAGCTCGTGGCCATAGGTGAGGGTAGGGACGTAGATTGACCGGTAAATTGAGAGCCTCGCTTTTACACTCAGCTCCCTCTTCACCACGACGGACCGGTGCAGCGTCCGCATCACTGCAGCCGCAGCACCAATCCGTCTGTTGATCTCCGGCTCCCTTCTCCCATCACTCGCGAACAAGACCCCGAGATACTTGAACTCCTCCACTTGGGGCAGGAACTCATCCCCGACCCGGAGTGGGCACTCCACCCTTTTCCGGCTGAGAACCATGGCCTCAGATTTGGAGGTGCTGATCCTCATTCCCGCTGCTTCACACTTGGCTGCGAACCGTTCCAGTGCGAGCTGGAGGCCCTCACCTGATGAAGCCAACAGAACCACATCATCCGCAAAAAGCAGAGATGAGATTCTGAGGCCACCGAAGTGAAAGCCCTCCGCCACTTGGCTGCGCCTAGAAATCCTGTCCATAAAAATTATGAACAGAACCGGTGACAAAGGGCAGCCCTGGCGGAGCCCATCACCCACCGGGAACAAGTCCGACTTATTGCCGGCAATGCGAACCAAACTCTTGCAACGGTTGTATAGGGATCGAATGGCCCGTAGCAATGGGCCAGACACCCCATACTCCCGCAACACCTCCCACAGGACACCCCGAGGGACACGGTTGAATGCCTTCTCCAAGTCCACAAAACACATGTAGACTGGTTGGGCAAACTCCCATGCACCCTCAAGTATCCTTGAGAGGATAAAGAGCTGGTCCAGTGTTCCGCGACCAGGACGAAAACCGCATTGTTCCTCCTGTATCTGAGGTTCGACTAACGGACGAACTCTCCTTTCCAGCACCCTGGCATAGACTTTCCCAGGGAGGCTGAGGAGTGTGATCCCCCTGTAGTTGGAACACACCCTCCGGTCTCCCCTCTTAAAGATGGGGACCACCACCCCGGTCTGCCAGTCCAGGGGTACTGCCCCTGATCTCCACGCAACATTGCAGAGGCGTGTCAACCAGGACAGCCCTACAACATCCAGAGCCTTCAGGAACTCGGGGCGGACCTCATCAACACCAGGGGCTCTGCCACCGAGGAGTTGTTTAACTGCCTCAGTGACCTCGCCCCCGGAAATTGGCGGGTCATTCCCCTCATCCCCAGACTCTGCTTCCTCCTCGGAAGACGTGTCAGTGGGATTAAGGAGGTCCTCGAAGTATTCCTTCCACCGCCTGACAATTTTCTCAGTCGACGTCAGCAGCGCTCCGCCAGCACTATACACAGTGCAGGTAGAGCACCGCTTTCCCCTCCTGAGACGCCTGACGGTTTGCCAGAATCTCTTCGAGGCAGTCCGAAAGTCTTTTTCCATGGCCTCTCCGAACTCCTCCCACACCCGAGTTTTTGCTTCAGCCACTGCCCGAGCCGCATTCCGCTTGGCCTGTCGATACCTGTCGCCTGCCTCCGGAGTCCCACAGGCTAACCAAGCCCGATAGGACTCCTTCTTCAGCTTGGTGGCTCCCTTCACCTCTGATGTCCACCATTTGGTTCGGGGATTACCACCACGGCAGGCACCAACCACCCTGTGGCCGCAGCTCAATGCAGCAGCTTCGGCAATGGAGACGCTGAACATGGTCCATTCGGACTCAATGTCCCCAGTCTCCCTCGGAATGCTGTTGAAGCTCTGCCGGAGGTGTGCGTTGAAGATCTCGCGGACTGGGGCCTCTGCTAGACGTTCCCAGCACACCCTCACTACGCGTTTAGGTGCACCGGGTCTGTCCAGCGTCCTCCCCCGCCACCTGATCCAACTCACCACCAGGTGGTGATCAGTTAACAGCTCAGCCCCTCTCTTTACCCGAGTGTCCAGAACATATGGTCGCAGGTCTGGTGATACGATTACAAAATCGATCATCGACCTGCGGCCTAGAGCGTCCTGGTGCCACGTGCACTTATGTTCGAACAAGGTGTTCGTTATGGCCAAACTGTGATTTGCACAGAAGTCCAATAACAAAACACCGCTCGGATTCAGATCAGGGAGGCCGTTCCTCCCAATCACGCCCCTCCAGGTCTCGCTGTTGTTACCCACGTGAGCATTGAAGTCTCCCAGCAGGACAACAGAGTCTCCAGGTGGGGCACCTTCCAGCACCCCCCCCCCCCCCCCAGGGACTCTAAAAAGGCTGGGTACTCTGAACTGCCACTCGGCGCATAAGCGCAGATGACATTCAGGACCCGTTCCCCGACCCTAAGGCGCAGGGAACAAACCCTCTCATCCACCGGGAAAAACCCCAACGTACCGGCAGCAAGCCGAGGGGATATTAGAATACCCACCCCAGCCCGCCGCCTCTCACCAGGGGCAACTCCAGACTGAGACAGAGTCCAGCCCCTCTCCAGGAGACTGGTTCCAGAGCCCAAGCCATGCGTAGAGGTGAGCCCGACTATATCTAGCCGGTACCTCTCAACCTCACGCACTAACTCAGGCTCCTTCCCCACCAGAGAGGTGACATTCCATGTCCCTATTGCCAGTCTTGGCAGCCGGGGATCAGTCCGCCAGGGCCTCCGCTCCTGGCTGCCGCCCAGCACACAATGCACCCGACCCCTATGGCGCCTCCTGCGGGTGGTGGGCCTGCGGGAGGATGGGCCCATGTCTCCTCTTCGGGCTGTGCCCGGCCGGGCCCCATGGACTAAGGCCCGGCCACCAGACGCTCGCCCTCGGGCACCCTCCCCGGGCCTGGCTCCAGGGCGGGGCCCTGGTAACCCTATCCCGGGCAGGGTAAACTGTTCCCTCGATGTTTTCTTCATAAGGGTCTTCTGAATCGCTCTATTTCTAGTCCCTGTCAGGACTCTTGCTGCAGCATTTTGGATCAGCTGAAGGCTTTTCAGCGAGTTTTTAGGACATCCTGATAATAAAGAACTACAGTAGTCCAGCCTGGAAGTAATAAATGCATGAACTAGTTTTTCAGTGTCACTCTGAGACAGGATATTTCTAATTTTAGAGATAATGCGCAAATGGAAGAAAGCAGTCTTACATATTTGTTTAATATGTGGGTTGAAGGACATATCCTGGTCAAAAATGACTCCAAGGTTCCTCACAGCATTACTGGAGGCCAAGGTAATGCCATCCAGACTAAGTATCTGGTTTGATACCATATTTCTAAGATTTTCAGGGCCAAGTACAATAACCTCAGTTTGATCTGAATTAAGAAGCAGAAAGTTAGCGGCCATCCAGGTCTTTATGTCTTTAAGACATTCCTGCAGTTTAACTAATTGGTGTGTGTTACCTGCCTTCATGGATAGATAGAGCTGGGTGTCATCTGCATAGCAGTGAAAATTTATGCTATGTCTTCTAATGATGCTGCCTAAGGGAAGCATGTATAATGTAAACAGAATTGGTCCTAGCACTGAACCCTGTGGAACACCATAATTGACCTTAGTGGGTGAAGAGGACTCTCCATTTACATGTACAAATTGGAGTCTATTAGATAGATATGATACAAACCACTGCAGCGCAGTACCTGTAATACCTACAGCATGTTCTAATCGCTCTAATAGGATATTATGGTCAACAGTATCGAACGCTGCACTGAGGTCTAACAGGACAAGCACAGAGATGAGTCCACTGTCAGAGGCCATAAGAAGATCATTTGTAACCTTCACTAAAGGTGTTTCTGTGCTGTGATGAGCTCTGAAACCTGACTGAAACTCTTCAAATAAGCCATTCCTCTGCAGATGATCTGTTAGCTGTTTGACAACTACTCTTTCAAGGATGTTTGATATGAAAGGAAGGTTGGAGATTGGCCTATAATTAGCTAAGATAGCTGGGTCTAGAGATGGCTTTTTAAGTAAAGGTTTAACTACAGCCACCTTGAAGGCCTGTGGTACATAGCCGATTATTAGAGATAGGTTGATCATATTTAAGATCGAAGAATTAATTAATGGCAGGACTTCTTTGAGCAGTTTTGTAGGAATGGGGTCTAAAAGACACGTTGATGGTTTGGAGGAATTAATTATTGAGGTTAACTCAGAAAGATCAATTGGAGAAAAATTTTTCTTGTAAAAAAGGGGGGCCTGGCAAAAAAAGTTTGGGAACCACTGCCCTAACATATGAAACAGGAAAAGACCGCCGTGTAATCCCTTTATTTCAACAAAGTAACAGTATTCTGAATACCACCTTTTTAAACGGTAACTGTAACGGAATACAATTACTCATATTTTGTATTTTAAATACGTAACACCGGTACATGTATTCCGTTACTTCCCAACACTGTTCAGTTGATACAGATGATAAAAGACTTTAGGGCAGTAGCTTCACAAAATGATCACCATGTGGCAGATTTTCTTGCAACCACTTTAGTAATCTTTTCACTTCAGTAATCTTCCGTGGTTCAAAAAGGTGAAACAGGACAATGCACAAAGTTGTGATTAAATTGTGATTAAGTAAGTTATGATTGTGATTACAATAAAGACTGGAATGTCAGTTATTCACATTGTTCAGAAGAGCAAAGACAGAAAAGCAAACACTTTATGCATATGTTTGTGCATGTGTATGAGGGTGAGGCAATTGCAGACAAACTCACAAAAGTTCTTCATTAATAAATGCCAATAAATGCATTTCCATTTCATTTTTGTTAATACAAGCATAGTTGAAGACTTTCTTTTACCAAGCCTAAATACCAATCTAATGTATTGTTGTATTTGAAAATTGTCAGAAATCATGCACTCCTATCTATCCATCTAGCTAGCTAGCTGGGAAGATCTTTGTATTACAGCTCGGTAACAAAGTGGTAACAATGTAGAAACAAGAACATAATATTGTGGTAATGTTTACGTTATTATGTCTCAGTTAATCAGCTAATATCTAAGTAATATTACGGTAGCAACAGTGGTTACAGTTAAGTAATCCTACACTGAAATTTATGCAATTGAATAATGAAGGCCCAACAACTCGGGGTAATAATGTGTAAATAAATGCATGCCCATTAGGCAAAACCAACTGGTAATAGTAGCGTAATACCTTGGTAACCATTGGATAGCCTGCAAGCGATAAGATAGTATTAGGATAGTATTTGTGAAGTATTGCTATATTATAGTTCTTGAATTAATCCTGCCTTAGGTGCCCCCCAATCTGCTTTGATAAAAAGCAGTAAATATTATGTTTACTGTTCTGGATCATTAAATGGAAACATCTGTTTCTGTCTAATAAGCGGAAAACAGCACTGAAAAATACAAAACTGCCTGTTTCTATTTAATAACACATTAATAACCATGTTAATAACCATTAAAAACAAACTTAAATAATAGTGATGATTACCAAGAAAGCACCTGTTTTTGCATAATAAACAGGAATTTAATACCATGGTAATGATAATTGTTTAAAATAAGTATCTGAAAATCTGGAATGAACTGGAAACACTTATGCAAAAATGCTAAACCCTCTGTTTCAAAGTGTCTTGATGCATGCTCAATCATCCAGGTAAGGAAATTCCAAAAACTTGATTCTGTTTATCTGGACGTAGTGTTTTCAGTGGGAGAAACTTTTCGTCACTCATCCAAGTGACTTCTTCAGTCTCAGCTGAATGCAGGTTTTACCGACTTTTACAAGGTTGAAACTGCTGGTGCTAGTTTCAGTCATTATACAAATGTATTTTTTATCCCACTGAAAACATAACGTTCAGATGAACAGAATCAACTTCCTGGGATTCCCTTACCTGGATGATTGAGCATGCATCAAGACATTTTAACCCACTTTGGCAAGGACTGCCTAAAGCTAGTACATGAGTTTGAGCAAACAGCACGTAAGATGGCTCACTACAGGAACCACATGAGATTCTGCCTCAGATGCAGACAAAACAGGATTACTCCTAAGTCTGCAAATGAGCCTTTAAGCAACAAATACCCCAGAAGGCAAAATACCAGCTGCTCAATGAAAGAGGGGAAACAATTTTTACCACTAATGTGCAAAAATCTAAAGAAGAGCGGATCCAACAGACACTTACAATGATTCTAGATGAGAATAGTCTGAAAGCAATGATTGAATTCACTGAGAAGGCTCATCTAGCACAGCATGAAAAGCCTAAGACCAGGCAATAAAGGAAGTTTGACTTACTTGTTGTCCATCAGAAACCACAGCAAAACACGGAGAGTGTCCTCAGTGGCCAGAAGAGAGGACGCCACACCGAGGATGTGGACAAGTGGGTGAAAAATTTGTCTGACAGACAACTTACCCAAGCATCCTTCCAAAAGGGTTGAACTTTGTTCTGACGGCGAGTCAAGTCTCGCTATTAGAACTGATCACAGCCACAGAAACAGCGATTCGAACCAACAACATCGCAGACATGGAAGCAGAGCAACTCAGACAAACATTTCAGCCTCTCTCAGCAATGCAAAGCCCCCAAGATCCAACATCAGCAAGGAGGAGAGGAAGGCAATCACATCGCTTAGTAATGATAACTTTACCACTTTACCCTACCGCCTACTGGTGTTGGCCAGAGGGGCCGATGGCGCGATATGGCAGCCTCGCCTCTGTCAGTCTGCCCCAGGGCAGCTGTGGCTACAACTGTAGCTTGCCTCCACCAGTGTATGAATGTGAGAGTGAATGAATAATGGCATTGTAACGCGCTTTGGGTGCCTTGAAAAGCGCTATATAAATCCAATCCATTATTATTATCATTATTATAACAACATTTTCATCCTTTTGGCAGACAAGGAAAGGTACACAGTATTGCCAAACCAGAAAGACTATCATGAGAAAATTTTGCCACTGCTCCCTGACAAAAATACTTATGAGCACCTGAAACGAGACCCAGGAAGTGGTTTTAGGAAGAGGGTGATAGACTGTCTGAAGCAGTTAGAACAAGACCATTGACCAGACCTCATACCACAGGCTATACCCAGGGGAAGCTACACAAAGTCTGTATGGTTTACTGAACAGGATGTACCTGTAAGACCAACCGTCTATATGATCAGCTCGGTCACCTATAACATCTCAAAGTTTCTGGCTTCGACCGGTTCGTAGGCAGCTGTAAACACCACATCCAGAACACCTTGGATTTTTTTGAGAAGGTGAGAGACGTCATTATGGA
Organism: Oreochromis niloticus; assembly: GCF_001858045.2. Taxonomy (NCBI): domain Eukaryota; kingdom Metazoa; phylum Chordata; class Actinopteri; order Cichliformes; family Cichlidae; genus Oreochromis; species Oreochromis niloticus. The sequence goes on from NC_031971.2 coordinate 3,234,531, forward strand.
GGCAGATGAAACAATGGTTTGATATGATGTTACTTGTGTTTCAGTCACTGAAGCAATGGACCAATACATCAAGTTTACAAGGTAAGATATGAAAAACGGCAGGTTAGCCTTCTTAGACTGAGATTTTCATCAGTGGGGGGCTTTTAAAAGTTGAGGTGTGCCGAAAACCAATGCATACAGATGAGTATTTCAGGTTTGACTCCCATAATAATCAGGACGCTACAACACAGAGCAAACACCATGCCCACAAAGACAGCAGCCAGGGAAGCAGAAGAACATCACATTAAGAAGGCCCTGAGTAAATGTGGTTATTCCAGCTGGAAGCAAGAAAGGCACCTAAAGGCACCTTTGCAAATGCAGCAGTAAGCGTTTTTTTTTTTTTCATCTACGGTCTGGCACTGTAGCAAGGCCAAGAAAAATGCCCAACAGATTTATTTTCCCAAGTGGATCATTACAGCTTTTGCCTTACTGGTCTTTATTATTTATTTATTACATTTTCTACTTTTAAGTTATCACAGTCGAAACAGACAGGATCAGGGGATAGGAAAGAGAAACACGAAGAAGTTGGGAAGAGGCTCAACAAAAGGAGAGGGAAAGAAAAACAGGGGAAGAGAGAAGACATTAAAAATCTGCTTGATCACCTGCTGGAAAAAAGAAAGCAAAAAGAGAACAACACAGTAGGGAAACCACAGCAACAACCAACATAAGCATAAGTACCAGTAACAGTACCCCAGACGGGGTGGTCACCCAGCAGCCACAGGTGCAGAAACCACAGGGTGCTGGGGCGCCATGGCCTCAGGTTCTGCCAGCAACTGGCTATGACGGAGCGGATCTAGCTCTGGGCCCAGAGACCCAAGATCTGAGGGCCACAGGGGCCAGGCCCCACCAAGTAGCCACCAGGAGTGAGCCCACACACCTGAGCACCAAGCCCTGGACACCAAACCACTGACAGATGAGAGCATCAGCCACCAACAGGGAATGTGATGAGGGGAGATTGGCCCCATTTGGGGGAGGCCTAAGATGTTCCAAGAGAGATGGAGTCTAAGACCTGACCTGAAACGTAAACATAGAGAATCAGGTACAAAAAGACACAAACAAACAATCTTTTGGCACAAGAATGCCAGATTCTCTTTCTCCGTCCCTCCTTTGCGAATGCAGCAGCAAGCTTTTGGCACCGGGATGTCAGATTGTTTTCCCTCTATCCTGCTTTCGCAAATGCAGCAGCAAAAATTACAGTTAATAACTGTAAAATGGCAACGGTAAATTACCATTAAATCAAAAAGAGTAATTGATTGTAATATGGACATTACATTTCTGTAAATTGAAAAATGGTGATTTGCTTTTATTTTTACACTGCTAATATGTTGAAAATATATTAATATACTGTAATATGGCACATTGTCTTTGAAAACAACAGGAAAAATCTGTAACATTATTTACAATTAATCACCCTACAATTTACATACTAACTCTTTATGAATGACAATCTTTCCTGCTTTTTTCATTTGAATTTACGATCTACAACTGTATATTAATTACCTAAAACATACCGTACTTTTAATTTTAGCAAAATGTTAAAACATTGTTAGAATTATTGTGAAAATTACGGTGAAATGTTTTTAATATTAACAAGCTCAGGCTCTTTGATAAAACAGTATATGTTAACAGTACATACAAACAATTATTAATAATAAAAAATGTATATATTTCTTTAAGTTCTAGAGTCTCACCAAGTATAACACAGCTATTTACAATGAAAAAAAAATATTTTGTGGCATAGGGAGGTTTAAATCATGGATTTACCACTGCTCAGTCCGTGTTCAATCTGTTTGAGTGTGATACCACCTGCTGAAATTAAAATTAATTGATCAAAATGAAATACAAAAAAATAATGAAATAATGTTAATAAATTGGTGTAGTTTGCAAGGTCAAGAGCAGTCAACGAATGTATTATAAAAGCTGTAACAATCAGTTTCCTTAAAGTCCATGCACGTTTGGGAGACAATGCATCACGTGTCTAAACCGTCACCTATACATATATACATATATATATATATATATGTATATATGTAAAAAAACAGAGGAGTAGGGTACTATGTTGTCAGAAATAGCTGTCTGACTGTGAGGTACTGCAACAGCAGAGGGCACCAATACTCCTTGTAAGGGTGTAGTCTGCCAAACCAACGAAGAAGAAGATAGCGCCACTTCTAATGGTCCAGACTGACTCAGCTCAGCAAGGGAGCCCAGCAGCACCCTGCGCCGAACCAACAACCTTCTCTTTCAATGTAAGTATATCATTAGACTTGAAACGTATATCAGCTGTAACCATAGTTCGCTCGGTTAGTTTTCTTGTTGCGTTGAAAGCGTTCCTCTGCCGCAGGCTTCGCTTTCAGTCCTGTTTAGTTTTCTGGAAAGTTCATGCTAATGCAGCAGGTTGAAGATTTTAGCTAGCTTTACTGTGAACCAAACACCTGTTTAATTTACCAGGAGCAGCTAAAGACAATGTTCCTTTTTGATTTCTGTGGCAAGTCAGTGAAGTCACTGAGGGGTTATGTATTTCATTGCAACCTGCTTCTGCCATCCTGACCATTGTAGAGGAAATTTAAAAAAATATATGAGTTGGGTCAGTCATATACCCTGAATAAGCTCACTACACTTCTTAAAACTAAAACAACATTATCTGATGAGGGTATTTCCAAGCTTTGTGAGGCAGTCAAGGGATCCAGAAATGTGTAACAGGTGAGCAATCAGCTGAGTCTTCATCAGATGTACTGTCTGACATTAGTGATGGTCAGATATTCAAAAGTAGTACTTTTTTTTTTTTTTACCAAAATTCATCATGTTTCAAACTACTGCTATACCAAGATGCCTTTGAAGTTGTTAATCCTTTAGGTTATGGAAATAAATAGATAAAACTGTAGTTAAAGGAACCTTGTTTTGCATGCTGTAGATAATTTGGGCTCACATTGCACTGGTGGCTTCTGCTTTAGTCGTACACAACATTTCTGTAGATATTGTTTAATGACACAATCTGTTTTTCAGGGTGGTGATCCAAATCATTGTGGAGCAGAATGCACCATAGAGATGTACAAGTCTCCTGTTGAACACCTCAAGACTGAAGGTACACCAGATATAGAAGGAGTAAAGTTTGAGTCAGTTTTCAACTGTTTAAAATATTTTCACATCTGTCAGCCAGGTTTGCCATTTTGATTAGGACACAAGATTTTTATGGCATTTTGTCATATGATGTTGTGCTGTTTCTTAAATTTTATTGTGAGAAAAAGAATGGTTCACCTACTCCATTCTGAATTGGAGCATTAAACAGTTTAAATACTCTGACTCTGATACCTCTTCAAAGCCGTGTGAGGTCAGTCCTCAACAAACTCTCAGCACAGTTAATATAAAACTGGAAATTTTTAAGGCTGTTGCCTCTCATGATTGATGACGTGGTGGAATGGATAATGGAACAGATGATTTTTACCCCACTGCATCCAGACTGCAAATGAATCGCGCATGTGCGAAGCCACTGCTGGCATGTGATGCGCAGCAGCAGAAGAAAAGGACCTGTGAGGCTCAGTAACAGAGATTTTATTAGAAAACTACAGACATTTTGCGCCGAAAAATATAATTTTTTTGCCAATGTATCATGATAACTTCATTTTAGTTTTTCTTTTCATCAACAAATAAAGGAGGTTACATATAAGCTACTTTTTTTATTGCTCAAAACTTGTCTGAACACAAACTGCACTTGTTGGTCGACTGTGATGTATGTGGCTGAAGAAAACAAATTGCTGTTATTTTTAGGTTGTACAGTCCTGATCAAAAGTTTAAGACCATTTGAAAAAATGCAAAAAATCACATTTTGCATGGTTGCATCTTAACAAGGTTCCAAGTAGAGCTTCAACATGCAACAAGAAGAAATATGAGTAAGGCAAAACATTTTTTGAGCATGTCATTTATTAAAAACAACGCTTAAACTGAAACAGGCTGTTTTACAGCTGATCAAAAGTTTAGGACCACACCTCCAAAAAACATGGGTAAACCCCCAAAACAGAAAGTTCCAAACTTGAACTCAGTAATTAATTGGTCCGCTGTGCTTGTTGATCACTTCATGCAAGCGTTTCCATGAGGTGAGTGGGAACATTTCTCCAAGTGGTGAAGATGGCCACACGAAGAGTGTCTACTTTCTGGAACTGTTGTCCATTCTCAGTTGGATTTAGATCAGGGAAAGATGCAGGATGGTCCAAAAGAGTGATCTTATTCTCCTGGAAGAAGTCCTTTGTCCTGTGGGCATTGGGTACTATAGCGTTGTCCTGTTGAAAAACCCAGTCGTTACCACACAGATGAGGGCCCTCAGTCATGAGGAATGCTCTCTGCATCATCTGGACATAGCCAGCAGCCTTTTGACACCCCTGCACCTCCTGAAGCTCCATTGGTCCACTGAAGGAAAAAGCATCTCCCCAACCATTGTGGCACCCCCTCGTCTGTAGGGCGAAGAAAACATCTCAGGTGGGATCTGCTTGTCATGCCAGTAACGTTGGAAACCATCAGGACCATCAAGGTTACATTTTATTACAGGAGAAAAAAAAAAGTTTGTTTTTTTTTTCTCATCAGAGAATTTGTTTTTGAAGCCCTTCAGTCTCAGATGCCATTTGATGGTTATGGGGGCGCTGTCGGCACCACTAATGGCCTTAATTTGGGTTGAGGATTTTTTAGGTCTTCCACTTCACGTTTTTGTTCCATAACCCCCAGGATTATTTAAGAAATGACCGTCTTAACTGCATCCCACCTCAGCAGCGATGACGTGCTGTGAGCGACCCTACAAGCCGACCATGTTCAAAAAGGAAAGTTTTTTTGCTTTTGCCATCAGAACATCCTGACAGTCTGACTACCTGACAGAAAATGACAGTGAATCCACAGTTTTGCACAGATTTGGCCTTTTAAAGGCATGTGGTCCTAAACATTTGATCAGCTGTAAAACAGCCTGTCCCAGTTTAAGTTTGTGAAATGTAAGTTAAATGTTTTGTCTCACTCCCATTTCTGCTTGTTGCATGTTGTTGGAACCATCCAACCATGCAAAAGATGATTTTTTGCCAAAAAAAAAGAAAGAAACTTTGTCAACCACTGCAAGTATCAAGTGTTTTAAATTTTGTTTGACTGTTTATTATGTACTTATTTGTTTTGGGTTGTATTAAGTTTGATATTAATTAGATCAGTGCCTTTTTAGTCATTAATTTGATTATTAAATATTAACTGTTTAGGGCAGCACGGTGGCACGGTGGTTAGCACTGTTGCTGCACAGCAAGAAGGTCCTGAGTTCAATTCCACCATCAGGCCGGGGTCTTTCTGTGTGGCGTTTGCATGTTCTCCCCGTGTTTGCGTGGGTTCCCTCCGGGTACTCTGGCTTCCTCCCACCGTCCAAAGACATGCAACTTGTGGGGATAGGTTAATTGATTAATCCAAATTGCCCATAGGTGTAAATGTGAGTGCGAATGGTTGTCTGTCCCTGTGTGTTAGCCCTGTGACAGACTGGCGACTTGTCCAGGGTGTACCCCGCCTCTCGCCCTATGAAAGCTGGGATAGGCTCCAGCGCCGCGACCTGAAAAAGAATAAGTGGAAGCGAATGGATGGATGGATGTTAGCTGTTTAATTTAATCATTGTCTCTACTGGTTTTTGTTAATGTTTCTAGCAAATTATGACAAAAAGTCAAAGAATGTAAGTTTTATGCCAGTTAGCCCTATTATGTTTATTGCCTCATTTGTTGGACCTCAATTTTTTTAGACAACATTCTGGCTGCAACAGCTGCCAATAATTTTGTGTAAATATGAACTTTTGAATAAAAAGGCATGTTTTGTATTATACAGCTCTTCTGTGCTTTGTCAATAGGAGACGGTAAACAAGCTTATTAAAATGTATTTTAACTGGTTTACTTTATATTAGTTTTTTATTTCAATGTAATAATTGTACAAAAACCAAAGTTCACTCTGAATTTTAAATTTATCAACAAGTATACCGTTATGTATTCTGCATTATCACTATATTTTCCACGGTGAAATTCTGGCAACCACAGCTGCCAGTAATTTACTGTAATATTCAACTTTTTAGGTATGATACCGTATTATTTTATACAGTTTCACTATATTTAACAAAGTAAGACTGTAATCAGGTTAACGGAATGTCTGTTGTTTTCACATGAATTTATGTTTAAATTCAGTCATTTAATGTAAAAAAATAATAATTATTATTTACTGTGAAATTTAAGGTTACCGAAATAGGATACCGTTTTGTGTTCTACATTTACAATTTATTTTTCACGGTGAAATTCTGGCAACCACAGCTGCCAGTAATTCACCGTGAAATTCTACAATATTTTTTTTACAGTGTACCACTGGGCAGCAGTGAACTCTTCCGGCACTGGGATGCCAGATTCTTTCTCTATCCCTCAAGCTTCTCTACATCTAGCATTGCAAAAAGCAGCAGGGAAAGCTTCTGCCTGAAGGATGTCTTCAGTTGCAAAACATTGCTCTACTATCCTTCCTTTGCAATATACAGCTGCAAACTTCCTGACAATGGGATGCCAGGTTCTCATTCGCAAAATGCAGAAGCAAGTTTTACTACCACTGGGATGCCAGTTTCTCTGCATCTAGCGGAAAAACTGGAATCTCACTGGATGCCAGTTTCTCTCTGTCCCACTGTCACCAAAGTGACATAGGGGGTCATATGATTGTTGTTGTGATTTGGCACTGTATAAATAAAATTTAATTTCATTTAATTTAATTGAAATATCCCTCATTTGCAAATGCAGCAGAAAGCTTTTTGCACTGGGATGCCAGGTTCTCTCTTTCCTAATCTTCCTTCGCAAAATACAGCAGCTTACTTTTCCAGCACTGGACAGGCTGGATAGAAATCAACAATAAAAAAAAACTTATTGGCACCAGGTTGCTAGTTTGTTGCTCTTCTATCCCTCTTTTGCAATTTGTAGCGGCAACATTTTCTGGCATCGGGATGCCAGCTTCTCTTCCCTCTATTCCTTTTTCACAAATGTAGCAGCAAGCTTTTTCCCTGCATCTATCACAAAATATAACAGTGCACATTCTTGGCACCGTGTTGCCAGTCTTGTTCTCCATATCGGTCATTTGCAAACACAGCAGTAAACATTCCTTACACCAGGATGCCAGTTTCCCCATTTTGTTCCCTCATCTGCAAAATACATCAGCAAACCCTTTGGGCACCAGGATGCCAGTTTCTCTGCCATCTATCCTGTCTTTGCACACCACCAGCAAACCCTCGTGACACTGGGATGCCAGATTCTGTCCTCAATCGCTCCTTTTAACTCCTCCCGCATAATTCCTCAAGGCATCCCTTCACTTCTCATGTACTTTCACTAGCATTATCTAAACCCTCTCTCCTTGACACACTCATTCGAGACAGCTATCCAAGCCGACTCGCGGTTCTGATAACATCCCAAATGTCAATATCATCTTCTATGAGGTTCAGCCGTCCCGCTTGGTGGAATTCTACTTGGCTCTCTGTTTGGGGAGTTGTCATTATGGAAGGTGGTTCTCATCTAATCAGCCTTTCAATTCAACAAACCCTTCCAAAACTGCTTACTGTCAACTCTGTTTGTTTCAGAAATCGGTACAATCAATCAATCAATCAATCAATATTTCTATAGCACATCTAAAAAGGACAGTGTCAAACAAAGTGCTTCACACAAGGCAGCAAAGCGGATTACAACAAATAGCAACAAAAACAGTTAAAACAGTTACAGTTACATTGACAGTTACAGTTACAAAGCACAAATGCAGACCGGGAGGAAGTCCAATAAAAATAAATAAATAATAAAATAAGATAGTATTAACACCGAGCAAAGTTACAGTTAACAGTAAATATAAATGCTAAAACTGAATATATTGCATAGTGTTATCCCCCTCCACCATTAACAAATGGTTCAGCCCATAGCAGACCTTTTTTTTCTTCTTTTCAGCAGCAAGTGATGCTTATAATTGTGCCAGAGTACATTTTGAACAACACCATGGGCATTTCAAATTTCACACAGGTGGCTGGTTTTTACACTCTGGAAATGGAAGGAAGGTGAGTGTTATTAACCCTCTGGGGTCCATGGACACGCCAAACCTCCAAATCACATGACTGATTTAAGCTGACATAGAAACAAGGTGCAGCCACGCTGAGCCTCTATTTTAGCCCATATTGAAAGTTCGGACTTCAAAGTATACACCGGTTTTTAAATTTTAATTACAGGCCAGTAAATCCAGAGTTATGATAAAAAAAATATATAAGCCATGCTTTTTTCTAAATACTGTCGTCACGTTTTTTGGGGGGCGTTTTCCTCAACGTTTTCTAAGGACAGCGCGAAAACAGTAAAGAAAGAAAAAGCCACCTCTTTACTATTGGTGGAAAAATGTACCATGTCAACCAAATTAAAAAAGTCAACACGTGGGATTTGGTTGTTTAGGAAGAGGGGAAAGTTTTTGGAGTGACGGTAATGGCAGCGAGACAGAGCGAGCGAGTGAGAGAGAGAGAGAGAGTTTTTAGATGTGGGAGATTTGTGACGTTTAGCGTGGAGTGTATAGTTAGTGTGTAGCGTTGTCTTGTGTAGTTAGTGTGTTGTGTAGTCGTTGTTTTGTTTTGTGCATCAGTGAGGGCACTAATGAATGTCACTAAGGCACATTTGGAATGTAAACACTGTCACTAAGTAGAAAACCAGTGAAGTGATACACCTGCTGTTGTCAGGCCTGCAGGTTTATCCCTGTGGTGTTGTCCTCTGTCTTTTGGTGGACAAACCAATTTTTTTACTGGCACACATAATTTGTGGGGCATCTTATTGCGACACCTGATTGTTCTCTCATTTTAGTTTTAGTAATATTTTTAAATGGTTGTACAAAATAAAAAAACCAGCAGATGTATTGGCTGCATCTTTAGATAAATAGTTTGTATGTTACAATATGTTTACAAAATGTGTGCATAAGTTTTCAAAATGTACAATTTATATTTGCATTTCAAGTTATAAAAATAATTTACTCGACATGTCTGTGTTTTTTTTTTACAGTAAAAAAATGCTTCTAGGATTTTAATTTTTTTGTGTAATTTCAGATCAGTAATATTAATACAGTATGTCAATGAAAAAAAACTAAATTCAGACATGTGAGGTTGAGCTGAAAAGAATGATACCAAGCAAGGCAAGGGGGAAAAAATAGAATGAAACAATTTGAGGGCGAAACCGCCCCATGTTGTGTAGCTTTCTGGATTTTATACTTATTGGGCTACATATTTATTTATTATACAGGCTATACAGTACATAAAATACATGTTTTATGTAACTAAAGTGTGTAATTATGTGGACTACAGACAATAATCAAGTTATAGACTATATTTATATGAAAAACTTGTATACTTACTGCATTTGAATCATTTTAACCATATGTAACCACCTGTGTATGTGTGTGAAAAAAAGGCTTTAATTTTGCCACCCCATTTGATTTCTTTGCCATCCTCTTGCCACCCTAAGAAAATTTCTCTAGAGCCGCCCCTGGGAAGCACCCCCTCTGCATCTTCTACTTCAAGACAAGCGTTGTAAGCATTTATGAGCATCAAGTCATAACCTCAAGTCTCAAAATCCTGGAATGAGTCACTGTCAGAGCTTCAGTTCAGAGTGAAGCCACATCGCTACCTGATCGAGGGTTCCCCTCATTCGTCTATCAAGGTCTTTTGTTGTCTGAAATTTCCTTTGATCTCTTCTCCCGGCATTCCTTCCTAATTTTCCAAGCTCATCCGCTCCATTCTATCGAATCCTCAATCCCGCCCCTACAGAATAAGATTTTTTTCAACTATTTTCTATACTGTTACTTGGGATTTTGCAATCAAAGCATCATCATATGACCCCTCAACCTGAATGTTGGGAATAAACCACACAGAATTTATGGAAAACTGCAGGATCTGTCTGAATTTCGTTGATGTCTTAACAGTAGTTGATAGTAATATAGTAGCAGTAGTATAGTAGTAGTAATATATGGACTCCATAATTTAAAATGCAGTAAATCGTCTGCTGTGAACCGTGTGTATTTCTTTTTTCAAACTCTCCTGTGCTCATCTCTGATAAATCAACTGCAGTAATTTTAGGGCCAAAGCAAATCTTTACAGACAGATAGGACAGCCCAGACTATTATGGACATCACCGCGGATTCTTTTGTCACACATTAGGTGACCATTCAAACTGCTCTCAGATCCCGAACAGGAGGCCGATGACATCTAAAACCCAACCCAAATGACCTCTTTGTCCTATCGCTGTGATTCTGTCGCACATAAATGGTATTGTTGACACAAAGTATTTAGAGAACACCATTATGAAAACAATCATCTTCTTTTTATTTTCTGGTATTTTCAAATGAGGGATTTTTGGTTTTCTTATTTTAGTGTTTATTGTTCAACTGCCATGTGTCATTTGCTTTACAACTGTCTTCACCTCTTGAAACTCAACTTCAAGTTTTTATATTTTAATGGGTAAAGGTTTACAAACGAAAGCTGTCAGAAGAATGTGAAATTTAATTATATGCTGACAAATCAAAACAGTGGCCTCAATGCTTTTTATACTATAAGGTAAAAACCCTACAATAATATTGAGAAAATCTTCTATAGCTAACAATCCAAGTTATCAATCAATTTTTTTTTTTTTTTGAAGAAAGCGCCATATGGTCGATATCAGTAGATGGCTATGAAATGAAAAATAAACTTCTCTGAATGGGCATTTTTACTCAGTTTTAGAATGTTGTATTTATGCAGCATGTTTGTGTAAAGTAATCCAGAGAAGTGTCCATAACAGACTGAGTTGAATTGCCACAAATCACATTTCTGCTGCCCACCATATTCATCACACAACTAATTGTTTCAGCTGTAAGTGTAGCCGGTTTATGCATAGGCAGAGTACAGTATGTCCCTGTATAGCCAATAAATATTGTCATCATAGTTAAAGATATAAATTTCTTTCTTTTATATTATAAAAAGGCACTCTTTTTACAGCACAAACCTGTCCACGATCCATGATTCATTAATGGGATGAAGGTCTGTTTAATGTGAAACAGTAACAAGGTTTTTAAAATGCTTTTTTCATATTTTCAAGGTAATACAGCGAGAAGGAACTTGAAATCATATCATGACACCTTCAGAAATAAATCAGGTGAAAAAAGACAATGATAACCGTGTGCACGTTTCCCATATTGCAGATACAGATGTCGTATCTATATTGTCTACCTCAATACTGTGTTACATAAAGTTTGATGCATTGTATATATAGGCTTGTATTACAGTAGCAGTCCTGTGTTTGACATTATGGAGTCTGAATTTCTCTTTCTGTCAGCCTCCCTATGTGATGTCAAGTCCTTATGACTCCAAGATTCATAGCCCCAGTCTCTTCTACAACAGGAAATGAATAGGATAACGCTTCTGCATTTATATTAATAACTTTATCAGTATTCACAAATCAGAGCAGTCATCTCTCATTCATTTAAATATGTCATTTGCATCATAGATGTGTGCTGGATGCCAACATCCTTGTGGGTAAAGCTGTAGAATGTATGAACATTTGAGAATTTTTTTCTTATTTTTTCTATTCTTTTAACCTGTTTTAAAGCACTGTGTAAAAAAGTAATTTTGTCACACACACAAATCAAGTTCATTCATTGGTAAGAAAAGTAATTTGTCAAGAAAACTATTTTTCTTTCCTAACACACTTGTTTGACCTTGAGCACTGGGCATTTGCCCCTTGCACAGAACATTTCCTCTAACAGAAACCATTCACACCTGGTGCAAACTCAAAATCACACAGTAATTGATTGGTAAAAAAAAAAAAAAAACAGCTTTTCCTCTGGAACATGAAAAGTGTTAGGGAACACACGATATAAAAAGAGGCTGCCCAAGAGACCTTCGGGTGTCTGAAGTATGACTTTAGAAACCCCTTCAGCAATCAGTGGCAAACTAAGAAGCTTACAAACCATATTACTTTCCCAAAACTGCCGATTCAAGAGCCCTGAGCATTTTAATGGAAATAGTAAATATTATGTGACAAACTACTTTCCATTGCCAAAGAGTCAACAGCATAAATGGCACAGAAGGCTGAAATGTTTGGTTATCCCTTACAATGAACTAGTCGCAAAATGATACATAACTAGAATTAATGTAAATATTCAATTCAATTTTATTTATATAGCACCCAAGCACAACAACAGTGGCCTCAAGGTGCTTTAGATTGTAAGGTAGATCCTACAATCATACATGCAGTGAAAAACCCAACAATCATATGAGCAAGCACTTTGGCGACAGTGGGAAGGAAAAACTGTGACAGAACCAGGCTCAAGGAGGGGCGGGGCCATCTGCTGCGACCGGTTACGGTATATCAAAGTAAAAGAACACATGACAATCACCAGCCTGCCCACAAATTGTGTTTTATAAAAATAAACATCTTTTAAAGATGTATTTAAGGGCATCTGAGTAGAGGAACCCGTCTTATATCGCTGACTAGTCTAAGGCAGTTATGGTTATCTTAAGTAATTTAATGTTGACTGGACATCTTGTTATATGCCTGGCAAGGCATATAACAAGACTATTTATACAAAGTTGACATGTATAAACTGGACACACAAAGCAGGATAAGTTGTGAGGTTTCTTCTGTGTGGCTTCTTTTGGGCAAGTACTGCAGATGATAATGAGCTATTAATAATATCTGGATTCTTTTAGAGTGTTTTCCTTCACTGCAGTGCTTTACAAAAAAAAAAAAAAAAATGTTTTAGAACCACTTGATGGACCGGCACTGCCTCTTCATCAAGTTTGTTGTGATTCAATTTTTTTTTTACCAAATGTAACAAAAAAGAATACCAAATCCTTTGTACTAGTGTTCAAGGGAAACACCTATTAATTCCCTATAGTCAGCTCAGTTAGAAAATCACCTAAAAAAACCAAGAAAGAGCAAAAGGTACAATGGAAACCACCTAAAATGTTGACAGAGTTAGGATATTTTCTGCATCTGAACAAATGAGAGCAATCAGTACAACACAAAGCTTCGAACAAGATGAAATGGTTACATTTTGTACTTTTGTTCTGGTAATATTTTATGTTATATATATTTAAATGCTCTAAATATACAGAATTAAGTAGCTGGATGCAAATATTTAACAGCACCACTACTTCTGATAACGGTATGTTATCAGAATATTTTGTGTTTTTTCAGGACGCATGGGGATATTCAAATAATCTTATAACAATCACTGATAAAAAGAATGTTTCTCAAAGAAATCACAAAAACAGTGACAACTTTTTGTACACGAATAGAACAAAAACTACTATGGCTCTGTTGAGGACCTCCTCGCTAACCAATCAGACTTGAACATCCGCAAGAAACATCAGTTACACTACTTTGTTTTAAGCATTTAGAAAAAGAAAAGAAAAACCTTTGCACAGCAATACAAATTAGTTTTAAATTTAAATTTACATACACCTGCATGAAGGACAACAGACTGTCTGGAAGGAAGAGAAAACATTTTTAAAAACCTGTCACATGACACATTAGAAAAGGTAGATATTCCACAGAAATACTATAATCACAAATTAAGTGTTTGGTTTTTTTTAATGGATTGACATACTAAAGCATTTCACTATCCTTCAAATGCTACACAGTGAATATTTTCAGCTAAATAACACAAACCTTTTTTAATACAGTTTATTACTTTCAACCATTCCAAATATAAACCTCTACCTTGTCATTAAAATCTGTTGTAGGCAGTAGAGTTTACTGAAAGGCAAACACGCAAATGGTAGCTTATATAATATTTACTGGCATATCTCGGTTGGGGGGATAATCCACCGGGATCCCAGAGAAACCAGTAAATAAGAAATGCTCTTTAATATTAATTCCAGTACTTTTTAATGTGGGATCTAATCACCTTGTAAACGAATTGTGCCTCATGAGGCTGCTGGGTTTGTGTCAGTCCACATTCAGGTTGAGATCACCTGAATAATCTTTCCTAAGGTGAAAATCTGAAGTAATTTAATTTAATTCAATTCAAACTTCTTTCAATTTAGGTATTGCTGCTGCACAATTAACATTGTTTGCAATGTTAATTTCAAATATGTCATTGTGACAGCTGCTCATTTTACTGCACTGTCATCACCAGCGCTTTCTTTCCTTCCCCACAGCAGTGCAGTGTTTTGGTCATTAAAGAAAAAAAAAGGGAAGGTTTTCTTACTTTTGTCTGCGACTATGGACTCTTTACTTATTTCATAGAAGTCTGACACTTGAATTATCTAGAAACTGATCGCCTTAATTTACTTTTGCCTCTTTTTTGTCTTTCTAAAATATATATATATATATATTTTTGCGTTTATTGTTTTTTTGCTACATTCACACGAGACAAGATGTTAAATTAAATTCCCACAAAATATGAATGTATAGACAATAATAATACAATATAATATATTAATACAATATTAAAGACTGGGTGACTATGCTAAAACTGATCAAATATATGAAGTAAGTCATTTACCATTCAGTCCAAATTAACAAATTCCAATGTAAAAGTTTGGAAAAGTGTAGTAGTAGTTAAATGTTAGGGCTGAATATTTAGGGCACAACCACAATTGCCAGAAATCAATTATACCCATAGAGAAGCAATACTTAATTATTCTCTCATCATTTCACTTCCTACAGTATATCACATGAAGCTCCATCATGAGCGTGGATGCTTCAGTGCATTGTGAGCTTTCCATTTTACGTATGTCACGCTGTAGTCTTGTGTTCAAAATCTGTATTTCAAGGTAAATAAAAATCCACACTGACTGATCTGAGTAGCTGAGTAGCTTGATCAGTCGCTATGTATTTGGTGCTGCATGTGTTAAATAAACTATTAGTTTAGTTTATTTAGATTTTTTAAGGGCAGCATTTCAATATTTATCCATAGAAATATCGAGTAAAATCAGGTGATCTCCATAACGCAACAAGCTATATAATATCTGCAGTGCAGTTAGATGTAAGTAGGCTACTGCAGTACTTACCAGTATTCAACAATGTCTGATATTTTAAGGCCTCAATTATGCCAAATTGTGAAGTATAATGAGATTATGACATAATATAGATATGAATTATCTGCAGACGAGTGCGGGCGTTCCCAAAAACCAAGCAGGCACGCGGCCATCCATCTGATGACGAAACTGACATCACTCTGGCCCGACCTGACCCTAGTCCACTCATACTCGGGTCAGGTTGGAATGTAGGTTGACGTTTTAAACTGACTAGGCTAAACCCTTTGAGCTCTTCATAACTGTCCTGCATTCATATGCACTTCTGAACACCTTAACAGTGTTAAGCCTGACTTAACCACTGTCTACCAGGCCAGTGTGGTCTTAAGTGTCAACCCCAGCCATGCAAATTAAGTTTCTATTTCAGACATAAAATGATTGCTGAAATACAAACTGATAGCAACTAAAAAACTGCAGTGAAAAACAATCTCCATCTGACAGCGTAAAGAAAACAGCAGAGCCCAGCTCTTTTATCACACCATGTGGGGTTCAGTTAGAGCCGCAGTGCCCTCAGGCAACACTCTTTTTTTTAATAGGTCACTTCTTCTGATCAAACATGGTTACATTTTAAATTTGTAATATTTATCATTAAATTCTATAGGAATCACATTACCATATATCTTGTACATAATTTACACTGTTTTAAAAATAAAGTGAAACTTGTTTGAAAACTTCTGGTCCACAGGGTGTGTTTGGAAATGTGAGAAATATGTCCACGATATGAGTGCAGGTAGGGATGTGGCAAAGTGTCAGTGACACCCAGCGACCTGTAACACCTGCCACAGCTTAATGATACAGTTAGTGAACCTGTTGCGAATGAGGTTATTATGCCTGCTTATCCAACAATGAGCAATCAGTGAGAGTGTGTGTGAAACTTTGTACAGAGTTTGTGCAATTTTAATAAATGAAGCTTATTAATAACAAAACCCCCAAAACTGTCTGCATGTCTCAAATGTCACTCTAATTTTTCAACAGTAGGCTTTCCAGCAACCATTTGCCGTGCCATAGTACCTTTAAATAATCAAACAACTCCCAAACCAGCTGTCTCGCTGTGCAAGCTGTGCAACTGTTGAAAACTCCAGTGTGTAGTTTCCTAATTAACAGCAGCCAGTAACAACTCACCATCCATTCACTCCAATTAATCCACTGGAGCTCCACATCCACACTCAGTGTACAACTTCTACACTCGCATGCATTGTACATTTGCCACCTGAGAGCAGCCGAGCGAGGATCTTCATCTCCGTAAAAGTCCTTACCTTGAAGGAGTGGAGTGCCGGTAGCTCTCTTCTCGTTTTTTTTCGGGAGACCGGATGCGTTAATGCGCCCCGTGATCCGCCGTTGTCTCCTCTTCTCCTTTTTCTTCCTCTCCTCCGTCAGCAGGTGTGTGTGCGTGCGTGTGACTGAGTGAGTTTGAATGGACACAAAGATGGGGAGACGAAGGCTGAGTGCGCGTGTGTACGTGCGCTAACGCCGGGAGCACGAGCTTGACGGTTTCTGGATGTAGTCTGGAGAATAACGAAGAGGGAGGGTGGTGTCATTATGAAGGCTGCGCTCTTCTCTCTCTCTTTTAACCCTTATTGAACCAAAGATAGAACACAACTGACCAGGACGAAATGTTAGTGTGTCAGCTCCAGTATGGAGTTTGTTATTGTTGTTAATTACACTGGACTCTGAACTTTTTAAATGTCATCATTTTCTATTGCCCCCCGTCCCCCAGGTTCTCCCTTAAGACGCATTGATGTGTTATCTTTCTTCTGTACATTCTGCTTTTAAAATTCTTTTTTCCTTTTTTCCTCATCCCCCCCACCTCAATTTTCTTTCCACATTTTATTCACCACTCTCATTTTTCTTGTCTCCACTCTTTTCTTCCTGCTGCACTCATGTACAGCTGTTTACAGTAAATTTTAAACGACAGAAAAGGTCTGGTGGCTAAATGTCCTGCAGGCATTGCATTTTATATAACTGTACTATACAAAATACAAAATACAATGAAGTCTACTGGACATAAAACAGGTGTGTGTAAAGAATGTGCAGTAAGATTGCAGGGTAAACTGAAGAAAGCAGGAAGATCTTACAGTGTTGAAGGTAATTTAATTCTTCTTTAAATATTATTATTATTACTATTATTTTTAATTATTGTTATTATTATTATTATTGTTATTATTATTATTATTATTATTATTATTGATGTTGTTGTTGTTATTGGTAATGAATGACATGGACATGGTGTGACAGCATTGACGAAGGTGAGAGACTTCCTGCCTGCTTTTTTTGGTGTGTAGAGAATAGATTATACATTTAAATCACTTACCTGCTACAGCACCAAAGCAGCGGTGCAGCTTCCAGGACTAGTCTTGTTGCTTCCTAAAATCCAACTTTGGACATTTGCAGAATCTATAAAAGCCTTTTTTTCATTCAAGTTGCTATATATACACTATAAGAGGGATTATTGCTAATATTACTTTAATTTGAAAGCAAATTGTAATTTTGATTCTGAAGAGTGCTGATATATTTTTAAAAAATCAACACAAAAAGCTTCAGGAGTCTTTTATTCAGAGATATTCCCTTTATAATAACACCTGTGTTATTTACTTAAGCTTAATAGTTTAAAATGCTTATTTTTAAATTGAATTAAAATTAAATTTTTATTTTACTTTGACTGAAATCATATATTTTAAGTCTGTAGTTCAACTTCTTTGGTAGTAAACAAATGATGTAACTACTTACTTTTTTAAATGATCTATTACAATTGCAGCTCTTCAAGAAGACTCATTTTTATTTTGAATGAAATCATCAAGACGTCATCATTAATTAACACTCATGGTATCACTGCGAATCTGTCATGAAGCAAAATATAGCACAGCTTCAGTAACTGTGAGCATTATCAAACAAAGATAAAGGAATGTGTTTAATGTAAAAATCTAGAAATGTAAGAAATGTTTTTTTCTTACACAACACTACAAAGAGGTGTTTTTAGTTGTGTACATGTCATTAAAGGGAAATATTCCCAGTGAGGAGCACAGCGTGGAAACAGCTGTTCCCTCTGCTTTCCATTTATATTTAACCAGAGTACATTTCAAATAGTTGTTTATTGGATAGGTTTACTTGAGAAAATTAGCTGAGAGTATATGAAAAAAAAGTATTCAATATATAATTAAATAAAGATGCTGTATTCAGTGACAAAGACCTAACTTTACATCTATTTTTTTTCAAAATGGAAAGGTTCAAGCATATAAATCCAGTTCTCAGCTCCAGTTTCATTCTGTAGTATTTTTGCTTGAAAATTTTCCATCAACATAATCTTTACTGCAACTGTTTATCTGTAGAAATGCAATTCATGATTAAATTCTCATCAGATTCTCACTTAGCTCTATAGTCTGAACCCGAGGCATAAAAATGTAAGACTTTTTTTTAAAGAGTTAAATCGTTAAATTCATGCTGAACTGGCAAACAGATATTTACACTAAATTTTCAAAAGAAAAGAAAGAGAGAAACAGGGACATTTTAAAACACTTACACTCCTGGAGCTGCAGGAAGAGTAAGGGACGATGAAAACTGGGCTACCCACAGATTTTGGTTGTGTTCCAGCTGTAAACATCCTCCACAAGTAAAACACACCTTAAATAAAAAGCAGTCAAAGGATGGAGTTTCCAAAAAAGATATTAAAAAGTATTTGATTTAAATAAATAAAGGCCTTTCTAGGCCCTTCTAGGAAAGTGCTAAAATGTTTTGGTTTGAGGCTTTTAAGTGTACTTTCATTGAGCTTTGTCCACGGGGCCTTGTTTTATTTCTTTATTCAAAATTTAGGTTCCCAGCTGTGCAAGGCACATGCCAGAGAAAGTCTAAAATATATGTTATTAATTCATCAAAGTAAAAAAAAATCACATCCATTTCTCTTAACTTAATTAGAGTTTGAGCTGATGCCCATTTCACGAGTATCTGTGCCTTTAACAATGAAACAGCTGTTAACATGTGTCCCATGAAGCTGTTGAGCAGATATTCCGACCCTAATTTCATTTCATCTTCTATCTTTATCATATTTTTAATTTTCTTGAAACTAAAACTTGCCCAGTGGTTGTATTCTGCACCCACTCGACAGCTTTTCTATCAACAAATATTCTGCTGTTTCTATCTTAAAGTAAAATTAGAATCTGATTTGATATCTGATGCTGATAACTGTCCCTTATTTCATCAATGAGCCAGTTTATGATGCAAGAGAATGGAGCTGATATATTTATTAATAATGTCAACATGGAAATGTCACCTCTGGATGTGTGTTAATGCTAAAACTAGTTACTCTTCCTGTAGCTGATAATGGGATGTTTTCATGCTTCATATATAGGTTTCTTACAACAAAAGGTAAATGTTTGGACCTCGTCCTCCAAACAAGAGTTGCAGGGGAGTTTGGGAGGGGTGTAATTTGTGTTGCATTTGTGGTTTCCAGTGGAATGAAATATGAACTCAGCAAATGAAACGTCGTGAGGTGAGCCCAGTTTAATTCTCCCTAATAACACAAAGTCAAAACCAAGCAGCATTTTACTGTTCAAATGAGGTCGATGTGCTTCTCATGGCAGTGTAAATTTAATAAAGGAAGCAGTGAGGTGATAAAACATGAATCCTGACACTAATCATCTCTAGTTTTGTTTGTTTGTTTGTTTGTTTGTTTGTTTGTTTGTTTGTTTGTTTTAAATTATGTTCTCATTAAAGATGTAGAGTCAGAGGCCCAAATACTGGCTTGTACACTATACAATTCTATATTGATGTAATCAACATTTGTCTCTGAATGAATTTTGTAGTAATTATACTCCTGAAAATTACAAAATGTGTATCATTTATAGTCCTGTTATAGATACGGAGGAGCGTATTTCTTTTTAGTTAGTATTACAGTGTCATTATTATTTTATAGTACTCTTTAATAATCCTATTTAATTAATGAAGGTGAATATTTTCACAACAAAATATTTCATCAAATCTTAGTGAATCATTTTGAGTGTTTGCAGTTTTAAAGGAAACTGTGCAAGTGCATGAAATAGTTCCTCAGCTTCAGCTCCTACCGTTCATGATCTTTTTACATTTAAATACACTCTCAAATAAAAAGCCCTTTTCACAATACATCTCTTTTAATCATAATTTTAATTATAAATAGATTTAAAATACTACTCATACATTTGAAAATCTTTATATTTAAAACCAGCACCAATATAAGGAACGTCACCTTCATCTAATAAAATTTTACTTTATGATGCTAGCTGTTATTTATTAAACGTAATCCGTGTGACGATTTAATATAACTTGATTAAGACTGAAAACTCGTATTGATCATTGAGAAGATCTACTCTGCTTTATGGCTCTCTGGGTTGATTTCATAATCTGCTCTGCTGGAAAACAATAGAAGTAAAAAAAGTAAAACACTCCCAAACTTTAATGCTTTGATCGTATTTTACACCTGAGACTGCACCTGATATTGTTTGACAGACATAAAGACGTCACGCAGAAAAGAAAAGGCATGTTTTGAGACATGTGAGTTGGCTATCTTTGTAAACGTGCTGGGAGCATGGGAGATTTTTAATATTGTGTGGGTAGCATCGTGGGAGCGAATGGGTGCTGAGGAGGAGAAACTGCCAAGATGGGATTTCATTTAGCCAACAAAGAGAGGAAGTAATGGGATGCACACACAAACACATCCAACTGCTCCAACTAGCTTTAAAGTTCTTGATGCAAACGTGTCTCTGTGTAGACTCACACATATTGTGTGCTAATGAAAAACTATAACTCATAAGTCGACACAAGCAAGCACCTGTGCACGTAGTAGTTTCCTTGCAGAAAAAGGTATTCCTATGCACGCACATACTCACACACATACACTCACACAGTCCATATGCACTGCAAGTGTTGCGTGTCTGTAATCAGCAGTAAGTGTACCATGGTGAGTCATTGACAATCTCTCCATCCATTTAGCTATGAGCCTCAGCAGACTCCAGCTGCCTGCTGTGTTTATTAAAAATATAACAGCCCTATTAGACTCATTAGGTTATTGCTTGCACTGACACAGATAGGCAGAGATGCACACAGCCCATATTGAGACTGAATGTAAAAACTCCCACAATGAACATCCAGATCCACTGCTTTGGTACTGGTTTGATGTGGTTACTGCGTTACGTCTTCAGGGTAATGGTTCACTCCCTGACCGTGTTCATTCAATGTGCATTTATTATTGTGATGATTTTTGCATGATATCAGACCTGAGAAAACACCTCCGGGTGCAGGGTGAATGAGTCTACATTTAATTCAGCCGTCTGTCAAACCTGCAATAGCACCTGCCAGGGCACAGAGGAGTCTTGTGTTCTGTAAAGGGCTAGGGCCATCGGTAATGTTGTACACCCACTTTTGAATGATTTAGTTGCTAGTTTGGTTAAGTGCTTGTATTTATTTCACTCTCTTAAGGGTGCTCTTTCGGGAAGAATAGATCTGCAGTGGCACTGTAAGTGTCAGTGAAGCTTTTAGAACTTGTTTCACTTTGACAGTATCATTTCAGGGCTTAGTGCAGGCTGTCACATCAAGGAGTGTGGCACAACATCAGTCAAAGGAGGCTTTTACGGTCAAAGTCATTCTTAAACTTCATAGGAAATTTCAGGAAATAAGTTTCACCCTCAGGGCTTTAAATGGTCGTTGGCCGTGACTGAAAATGTATTTTGTGTGTACTTCTACCTTACTCTACTTGACTTGCTCTGAATACATGTACAAAAGTACATATGAGATCTGCATATTTTGCTTACATATTTGCTGGCATTTCTAAAACAATACAGAAAATGATGCATAGAAAATATTTTGCCCATTTTTAAAGCGCATGTAAATCCATGTGGCCTCAAATACATGGAAAATGGCACAGAAAAATAGCCTGTAATTAGTTTTGTCCGTCTGCATGATGACCCATGCAGACATGGGGAGAACATGCAAACTCCATCGATAGCTGAGCATTGGATTGAAAAAAAGACATATTACTACTTAAGCCATAGCAAAAAGGTTTTAACATTGAAATATAAAGTGCATAAGTTAAACCAATATCGGACAGAAACATATACGTGATATCACAGAGTCGTAATTATTTATTACAACCCAGTTTCCAAAAAAGTTGGGACATAGTATAAAATGGAAATAAAACAATGATTTGCAAATTTCATAAACATATATTTTAGTTATAATAAAACAGATCAAATGTTTAAATTAATTTTTAAATTAAATAAATTAATCAGAAGCATCTGGGGAGTGACAAGATTGTTCTGGGTGTTTTTGTTGTTTCTGTCCTTCATCATATCCTAATGTTCTCAGCTAGAGAAAGGTCTGGACTGTACACAGGTCAGTTCAGCTTTTACAGTAGCTTTAGCCCAGAGAAGACAGTGCTGTTTATAGATCATGGTCATATTTGGCTTCTTCCTGGCATGACAGAGCTTTGACCTGCATTTGTGGATGGCACAGTGAACTGCGTGATAAGACGATGATTTCATGCACTGATTTCCACAACAAAATCACATTTCTTTGATTGCAGTGCCGATACAAGATCATAGATGTCCAACACTGACTTTCTGGCCACCAGAATCTTTTGAATAGATCATTTGCTGTAGATGGTGAGATATTTGAAGACTTTTTAATAGTTCATTGTGAAACATTATTCTGAAATTCTACCAAAGTTTGTAGACACACGTTTTTCCTTAACTTGTTCTTTGTATTCTCAGTCATATTACTGACCTGTTGACAATTAACAGTCCAACATGTTCCTGCAGATTCTTCTTTTTACGTACCTTTTTAAGCCTTTCTTGTTCCCATGTCAACTTTTTACAGACATGTTACTGCCATCAAATTTGAAATGACCAAATATTTTTTATGAAATAGTAAAGGTTTTAACTTTAAACATGTTATTTTTTCAAACTTTTTTTTAAATTTACATTTTACACAGCATCACAACTTTCAAATCATAATTGTGTGCATCACCCTAATGTTCAGGTGTAGAGGACTTGGATTGATGTTTTTAAATATTACTGGGTAGCTTTATCTGTAAGAATACAAAATAATATGTTAATAGATTTATATTTTAAAAACTGCAAAGTAAATATTGGAATATAAAGTACAATAATTACATTCAAAATATGTTGGAGCACAAGTAGAAAGCAACATAACAAACATTTAAATAAAATTACTACACTAAGACTGTACTTCAGTAAAGCACTTAAGTAAATGTACTACGTACCCATGGTCTGGACTACCTATCCATCAGGCATATAGGGAGAGCTTGAGCACCTGTCCCTTTCCTGATGGGTGCCCCAAGTGCCCTTTTCTTGAGGCCCCTCAACAATAACATTTAACTATTAATCACAATTTTGCTAAATAAAAGGATCTGGCTTTCATCAGTCACATGATAACCATTAACTAATGCTCACCCTTGCTGGTTACGAGCCGGGAACAAGCTTGCAAAGAGCGGAGGTGTAGGGGAAACACACAAATTACCTGGGAGATGCAGACTGATACAACAAAAACCAGTAAGTACATGTACAGCGTACACTGTAGTCTATAGCACACAGGAGTGTTAGCTTATTATGGACACGTTGGTCAGTTATCTAGTAGCAACTGATGAACTGAAACAAATGAGTGTGCTGTGTGTGCAACAGCGCGACAAACATTACCTGTCCTTTTATTAACTGCACACGTGTGCTGGTCATTAGCTGCTAGCTAACTGGGTAAGGCTGTCATGGGTCTGTAACTCTGTTACCGTTTTAGGGAACATATTTAGTTTTAAAGTAAGTTGCAGGGCTTTTCCTGCCTTTCTGAAGGCTTATAGTTCACTCAAAACTATCTAACATGCATATCCACATAAATATGGAATTATTATAATTACCACATTAAAAAACACACACACTGTGTTTTAAAGAAAATACATTAAGAAACAGCTTCGATTAGATTTATATTTCAAATATGACAAAAATGCTGATTTTACAGCAGCAACATTATTGTAGCTCTACATTTAATAAGCTTTTTGTCCTGCACAGAGTAGATACAAAATGAATAATGATAAATACATGATTTTATATTTATTACTTATATATTTTTTTCTTATTACTTTATCATTATAGCACCAGGAATAAATAACAGGGGGAGGATTCTGGATCAGCACCATGATGCAGTCTTGTGGCCATAGTATATACAGTATTGTGGAAAAGGTTTAAAATGTCACTGTGTGTGTGTGTGTGTGTGTGTGTGTTTTATGTGTATAGATTTTTTGTTACATTCTTACACTACCACAACAACCCTTTTCTTGCCCTACTAATATTCCAGTTTCAGTTTATTTCCCACAGTGTTTTTAATCTGTTTCTTTATGGTTCCAAGCACTGTCACCAATCTTTGCATTTTATTGCTGTTTATTATTGTTTAATCAGCTACCATCTCTCCTACGGACTTTTTAAGGTCTACAGTCTTAGATCAACACAGCCCTGCCCTCCAGCACTATCAGCAGCAGGAGCAGCAGCAACATTGTACCCATCAGGTAAACCATAGGCTATGTTTGCATTGCATTGTTCCCACCTGATGACAGTGATACAGTGTGATCCGATTCCATATTAGACTCTTCATGAATGTGGGTTGTTGTTATTCAGCCTGGTTCTATGTGCCCCTTTTTAACTTTGAGCACCCGCCCCTTCAAATATCTCTCCACGGCCCTGCTATCCATACACTGGCCATTGTAAGGTTATCAGTAATCAAGTCCAGTTGCACTGGTGGGAGGGAGCCAGCCTTATTTCACGAGTGAGTCGTGCAAAACAAAGTTTAAAAAAAATAACAATAGAACCAAAAAAATGTTTTAATTAGGAAAGCAGACAGAAAATAATACAATAATGTGTCAGTGAGTTTTCTCAGTTTCTTCTGGTAGCTTTACTTAAACCTTATGATGAGGGACTTTGGTTACGGTGCTTTGAAACACTTTTTAAGATGGAATTTATGATCTTCTTAGCCCTAAGATACTTTTGGGAAACAAGCCGCAGAATTTTTGACAATGATGCTCTATTAATTAGCTTAATAATGGCACACCTTTTCTTCATGATAAACTATGTTGCCTCTGTTTCTTTTTCACTCTGTGCCTTACCCAGTTGAGAGCACAGCTTACACTACGCCTTCTTTTTCAGGCAGTTTGAGGAAGGATTCTGACGTAACCTTTCCAGCCCCCTGGTCTCTATTTATAATGCAAAACTGGCTTATGACATGCTGTTATTTTTAAAATTAACACATTGTAGATTCATTAAATATTGATCATTTCAATTTTTATTGGTAGAAGTAGCAACTTTACATGTCCAGGCAGTGATAAATTCATTCATTCATGAACCCCTGGATTTTAATAACTTGGGTGAATATTAAAATATAGCAGAGCTACAATACTAAATACTGGTATGCTACTACTATAACTAATTCTACAAGGACATGCATGTATAAAAAGTCAAGTGCAACATTTAATTCTCTATTTTTGACCCAAATATATGCTCGAAACAGCTTTAATATCTGTTACAGTTACATTAATTACCCTTTTTTCTGGCCTTCTTATCAGCGACACATGCATTTAGCATCGAAATCGATGATTGATGAATTCAACCTGCTTCATCTAATGGACTGCCACATAAAAACCTCTGTAACAGCTCCTTGAGTTAATCACTCAATTCTTTCCTTATTTTTTGGTTTCATTTCTTTATTTTTGGTTTAGTGACACATGCATGTGTGCGCGCGTGCACACACACTCTCTCACACACACACACACACACACGCTCACCTGCTGTGTTTATTAAATTGTTAGGTTTGCTAAATAGTGCAGTACCTAGTGGCCATATGCTGTTAAAAAGTAAACAGCAGCCGTAGACACACACGCACGCGCGCACAGACATACACACACACAATAATGTCTAAGCTGCTGTCTATGTTAAGTATTGAGGGACTGTGCAAGGCTCTTAGCTCATAAAGTGAAATTGTAACAAGGCAGACAACACTCCATGTAATAACTCTGACAATCGCCCGGGCCTGCAGAACTGCACACAGGAGGATTTGTGCATGTGTCTACGTGTGCACCTGAGTGTGTATGAGTTGATTGGCTGAGCAGGTTGGAAAGTGGTGGCAAGGGGGAAAGACGGTCGTCTCACCTCAAACAGAGAAAATAAAGTAGGTTTTATGATTATTATTGGAATTCCCCATTCTGCTGCTACTGAGACTAAATGAGCATGACATAAAGAGCACACACAGAATGAGCTTCTGACATACACATTCCCTGACTGTCACACACTCCTTTCCCTAATACACACACACACACACACACACACACACACACAAATAGACACAAACAGTATGTAGATGTGACACAAACACACATATTCATGGTCCAATATTTTGAGAGTAAATGAGCAAATCTTATGACACACACATTGTATCTCTAACTCCCCCTCTGTCTCTTTCGAATGCACGCACGCACGCACACACACACAGACACACGCACACACACACAGACACACGCACACACACACAGACACACGCACACACACACAGACACACGCACACACACACAGACACACACACACACACACAGACACACACACACACACACAGACACACGCACACACACACAGACACACACACACACACACACACCAATAGTGTAAATGAGCGTAGCTTATGACAAGCAGAAGAGATATTCACTGGAGACAATTACCATTCCTTAGTGTGCAAAGGGAGCCGCACACAGTCACACAACAAGCGATCTACACACATATATAGGAGCATATACACATGAACAAACATGGAGTATAACACGCACACACACACACACCACAGTATCTCTCCCTCGCTGTGTTGACAGGACTGTCTGTAGTGGGCCTTTGTTAGTTCTGGTTGGGCAGCCTTATTTATACTCTGTGTGTGTGTGTGTGTGTGTGTGTGTGTGTGTGTGTCATTTATATACCAACAATTTTAAAAGTCTGTCCTATCATAGAAGAAGTCTTTTGTGTTTTCACGTAATCCTCATTTTAAAATGTCCCATTCATATAATGTTAACGGTGCTTATTTTCATGTGCGCTACTAAAAGCAATATTTGTCTTGCATTTATTTGTTTCTTTCCTTTCATCCAGTTTTACAATTCACACAACTGAAAATTGAGCAGCTTCACTAAATATCATTTTTATTAAAGTCAAGGTCAGAAATCAGTGATGGAATTCAGTTTTCTGCTGATAATATTAATAATGCAATCATAATTTCACAGTAAATACAAAACCATTTTATTCCAGAGGGAAAGAAATATACATGCATTAATCCACTATAAATATTCAGTTCATGTGTATTGCAGTTTTTATCTGAAGTAATAATCACTGAACTGACGGGAAATAAATTCCTGTTGTGGATTAGGCAGCAGTCCAGGGTGTAGCCGTTTTAGTTTTGATCACTTTTGTGATACTGAAATAAATCAGTACACACAGGCAGGATCCACCAGATCACCTTCAAATATATTTGCAATTATACAATGAAAAACAACACAATGATGTAAAATGCTTGTACAATAAAAAAGAGATTAATAAATACAGACGAAAACATCAGGAGCATTGATAATATTATAGAAGAAGATGAAAATAAAAAGAAATAGAAAGAAATTTAAAAAAGAGCTTTGTGGTAAATTTCTGGAAAATGAAATAAAATAAATATTTTCTGTAAATGTTTACGTTTGTCTGTGTGACAAACACATACAGTGTAGTAAATTACAGCATTATATTTTATACATACATGGAAAAGGAGAGAAAAATTACACATTATCAGATTCCACAGAGCAAAGTAATGAAATAAAACATGGCTTAACATTTCAATTGTCACTGTGTTTCAGAAACACAAACATATTCATCTCTCTTACACAGTTGTGCCTGTAACATGGTGTCAGGAAATGATATAACAAACATTTGCATTATTCTCTCTCTCTCTTCCTCTGTCACACACACACACTCAGTCCACAAAAAAACAAGCAGTGGCCAATAAAACATTTCCTTTCAGGTGAGCTCAGAATAAATCCATAACAACGAGACATTTAGTCAAATTAACGTGTTGACTATTACTGCAACAAACTGCATGGATGACAGAACAGCACTCATTCAGATCTGTTAGAAATATTCTGCAAGTTTATATTAAAAGTTTGGAAGGAATTTGTTGAAAAAAAGACTCTTATAGCTCTTTTTGCTCTTGTTTCTTCAGGGAAGATTTCCCTCGACTCTCCTGGAATGCATAATTCACATCAGCTGCGCTTTTTGGGACTGATATGGTCTTGAGCTGATATTAGAAGCTTAGTTAAACAGTAATTAGAATGAGTGATTAAAGTGATATTTTACCTGAAATTATATCATTAATTTTCTACCTTTTCAAATAGTTATGGAAGATTTTATATTTGGAAAATGTTTTAGGCAGAGACATTGTTTTATCATTTTTCCATAGTGCACTCTTAGAATATGATAGGATATGATAGGATATCCTATCATATCCTATCTGACAAATAATGTGGCTTGTTGTGACACACACACACACACACATACACGCACGCACACGTGTGTGTGTGTGTGTGTGTGTGTGTGTGCAATACACCAATACACACAGAGACAAAAACATCTTCCCCAAGTATTCACCAATTTAACAGTTTAACATGCATTTTAAAACATACTGATGAGTGGTGGAAGAATTTTTCAGACCATTTGTTTAGGATACGATTAATTATTCAGCACAAAAATGTTCTCCGTCAGTGTCCAATGGATAAATATTACTGCTGCACATGTTTAAAGTTGAGCTAATGTTAAATACTTTTTATTCTTCTTAATCCCCATCATATTCTATAAATCATATGTTTGTAGTAGCTGTCCTGTGAGGACCACATGTCTAAGAAAACATATTTCTACATTAGCTCAGAAACACAGGCCTATATTTTGATGTATATTAAAAACACATTAATATTTAAAAAACTGAATTAAAAGGTTTGAACAGACATGATTCAAAACTGTCAATATCTACAGGGAGGACTAAAAATATCAATGAAGTATAATGTTGGCAAAACAGCTGGTTAACTTTGTAACCTTCAGCCCTTCTCACAGACGCTAATCTTAAAAGTGCTGTTGAGTCTGTTCAACTTGCCATACAGAAGTGCTGTCCTCTCTCCATCATCATCAAAGTTTTCCTTGCTGATGTACTAAAGAAGTTATTAAGTACAATCTATTTGTGTAGATTGCAACCCCCCCCCCCCCCTTACTTCTTCACTTAGCTAAAACACATATGTTGCCATGGATTTAGGATAAGATGCGAATCTTGACATTTAATCAAAGAGAGGTCTCATATGCGCCTTGAGGCGACTGTTGTTGTGATTTGGCGCTATATAAATAAAATTGAATTGAATCTCCAAAAGTTGAATCTGTTCATCTGGATGTAGCGTTTTGTGGGAGAAACGTTTCGCCACTCATCCAAGTGACTTCTTCAGTCTCAGCTGACTGCAGGTTTCCCCAAACCTTATAAACAGTACATTTGCATAATGACTGAAACCAGCCCACTGAAGGAACAATGGGCTGTGAGGTCAGTTCCTTAATCATAATTATGCAAATTCCCATGACCATTGATCAACAATCACTGACCAATTCAAATTGAATTGAATGTTATGGTGGGCTCATAGTCAAATGCAAGCTGCAGACTGGCATTTGCATTGGTAAGTGGATCATATGATGGTAAATATTCTGGAAAATGTAAATGGACTGGTTCTTATATAGCGCTTTTCTACTCTTCTGAGCACTCAAAGCGCTTTACACAACTTGTGCATTCACCCATTCCACCAGCACATTTTTCGAGGTGCTTTCTAACTAACATTCACACACACATTCATACTCCGATGGATGCATCGGAGAGAAACTTGGGGTTAGTATCTTGCCCAAGGATTTTTGGCATGCCGACTAGGGGAAGCCAGGAATCGAACCACCAACCTTCCGATCAGTAGATGACCTGCTCTACCACCTGAGTTACAGCCACCCCACAATGTGAGAGCTTGTAGAATAAAAAGTGAGAATGTGTAGAAAAAAATTAAACTTCTATTTTGAAATTTTCTCCAATGAAATTATTTTAAACACTTGTGTTTTAATAGTTACAGAAAAAATATTCACAAATGTGAAGATTGAAATGTACATAAATGTAATGAGAGCTGCAAAATTTTCTCATTCATGTTTATTTTTTTACTACTTACAGACACAGCTATGTGATTACAACCTCTCAAATCAGTGAATACAACTGCTCAACTGCATCATCTAGTGTCACAAATTCACACATTCTGCACTTTGACTTTTGCAACACTGCTTGCATTGCAAAACCTAAACTTGTAGCTGAATGGGGTCAAGAGGTGAAGGGTATGGGGTTTGGGGGAGGAGGGAATGAAAGTAGAAGTCAGCCAATCAGAAAACAGAAGACCAAGAGGTCTCATTCCCCGCTGTCCTCTGGGCGCCATGCTGGATTCACCACCACAGAGCACAGAGAGTCACGGTAAGTTTCCTTCAAAGCCTTGTTTAGTACATTAGCTCTATGATTAAATGGGGAAATCAACATAGACAGAAATCCCTCAATTCTCATTCCATGCCCTGCAGCCGTAGAGCTGAGGTCTTTATGGTCCACTAACCCCTTTTCCTCTGATTTCCCTCCACAGGTCCCGGCTGCTATAGACACCACGCCAAGCTCAGCCGTGGCAGCACAGATGTCGGGGCAGGAGTACTGGAGGTGTGGTTACTGAGACACCTCTGCTGGGACTGCCCGTTAATGGGACAGGTGTTCCGCATCGCTGGAACTGGATGGAGGTGGGTGGAGGTGAAGTATGTGCATGGGGACATTCATAAATATCCCTTGGTGCCGGTGGAAATTAGATACTGGGGAAAAATGCATTGACTGAAGGCTGCGGTTAGTTCGTGCCTGACGCACCCTTAATGAAATGTTGAAGCTGGGAGCAATAGAAGAGTCACACAGCACTTGCTGTAGCCCCATAGTTCTGGTAGTGAAAAAAGATGGGTCTATGCGGTTCAGTGTGGACTATCGCAAGGTGAACAAGGTGTCATATTTTGATGCTTATCCCTTGCCCTGGGTTGAAGAATGCTCCTGGACCAGTTAGGCACTGCTCGTTTTTTTTTACAACACTGGATTTAACCAAGGCCTACTGGCAGATTCCCTTGTCTGCAGAGTCCAAGGAGCTAGCAGCATTCTCCAGTCTGTAAGGTTTGTACCTGTTCGTTACACTTCCATTCGGTTTGTTCGGAGCCGCTGCTACCTTCCAGTATCTCCTGGAGTATGTCCTGGAGTCCCTGAAGCAGACGGGACTCAAGGCCAACCTGAAGAAGTGTGCGGTGGACAGAGGGAGGTACAGTATCTACGATAGCACTTGGGAGGTGGGCAGGTGTGGCCACAGATGGACAAAACAGCAGCCATCGCGACCTGTCCGCGTCCCAAGACCAAAAAAGAGGTGAGGCAGTTCTTGGGGTGGGTGGGTGACTACCACCGGTTCGTACCCGGCTTTGCGGACCTGACCAGCCCCTTGACTGATATCACCTAAAAAGTTGGGCTGTTTTGTCCCAGCAGGTAAGGGAGGTTGACCGCCCCATTGTGCACATCAGAGAAACTGTCGGAGCGGGAGGCCAGGTACAGTACGGTTGAAAAGGAGTGCCTGGCCATCCAGTGGGTGGTTGACTTCCTTCGTTATTGCCTCCTGGGCCGCCCTTTCACCCTCTGTTCGGATCATGGCCCGCTACAATGGCTCCACCATGTGAAGGGTGCCAACACCCGGATCACACGTTGGTAACTGGCTCTCCCTGGTGTTGGCGAGGCTGGTTTGGCATTAAATTCAGAAAGAACAGACTTATAGTTTAAATGTCTCAGATTTTTCCTGGTATCTGTATCTGTGGCTGTACTACCCAATAAAAAAGACCAACACTCTCCACCAGGAGTATTACTTAGATTCTAAAAATGTCTTCAATCTGATGTCAAATCTTACATTTGAGATGGAGTGAGAGGAATCTCTAAATCACTCATACAGTATATGTTATATTATGGCTGCAAGTCGACCCAAATAAAGCAAAGGGATAAATTTACATAAATTTTTCTTTTAAAACTAAGCTGCTGAAGACAAATGAAGGAAAGCAAGAGAGTGTAGGATCAGTGGGGCTTGGAGGGCAGTCAAAGGTGGGAAACCATTTAGTTGCTTAGTGTCAGGGTGTCGTGTGTGGATGCGAGGAAGACATCACCCAAACGCAGGACTCACAGTGAAGATTCAGGGTCTTTATTGTAAAGGACGACTGAAGAGAACAGGAGATGGGTGATTGACTGAATAGCTGGCTGACGGGACTGAACACATGCAATGACATTACATTAATGTACAAGACAATGACCAGGATGAAACTGAGGACTTAAATACACCGGCTGAATAATGACTGATTGGAGACTGGTGAGTGAACAGCTGAACATAATTGAACTAACACACAGGGAAAGGCTGGCACAAAGAACAGGGAGCGAAAACAGAGAACAAACCAGATATGAAACAAACTGAAAACGCTGGGTCAACGACCCAGGAACCCTGACACTTAGTCATGAAGCATGATGAAAGTGTGAGTCGGGGTCAGTAGATGGGTAATGAGCAAGCTCGAGTCTGAGGAACAAGGAGAACCATGGCTAGTACAGTGAAGATGACGCAAAATGGATCACAATTAGAAACTGTGACTGTTATGATGCATGTTATGCAGTCAACACAATGATGTAAATGTAAACCTAAAAATTACTTGTTTGTTTTTCACTTCAACAGGTCCAGGGACGGTGGATGGTGAAAGATGGTTTGACTTCCACTGACAGGATAGAAAAAGAGAAAGAAAGCAACCTGTCCTGTGCAAACAAAGTGTTTCTATGAAATGTGCTTTAAGTTGTGGAAAATCTTTCTTTAAACTATTAATGGAAAGTAGAAATAAATGTGTGGAAGTGCACCATATGTGTCCTGTAGTAACAAAGTCCAGTGTTGCTTTGAAGTAACTAGGTCACATAAGACATAAGCCGTTAATAACAAAGAACAAATGAGAAGTGAAAAGTCGACACAATAAACAGAAAACCATAATAAAACTAGTGCTTCTTTATTTTTAAACTGTAACTTTAACATCTGGGATTGATCTTGAGTGACATTAAATAGATGTGTGGGAGGAGGGGAGCATATATAGATTGATGCTTATAGAAACACTTAAACACTTAAATAAGTGTTTACTTCTTCCCACTCCCTTTCAACATGTACATTAATCAGAATGGTTTGGGTTTTTTGTATGTATTTTGTATAGTATTTTTTTCTCTCTCTCTTATTTTCTTTTCTAAATGTACCTGTATATTGTTCACATGTTGAAATAAAAAATTACCAAAAATTACCAATAGATGTTGAATATGTCAAATGTTTCATGCAATTATCCATTAGCAATCAAGCACGCATTTGCAGCAAAACACCATCTTGGTATAGTTTCCTTTTAGCATAATAAACGTGTAAATCAGCATGAAAGTACTGAGGAAGATTTAAACATCCATGAGTGACAGTGCTGTGGTTCCGAATCTGCGCTAAGAGGTAAACTAACAGTCCTCTTTTACTGCCAACAGTGGGAGAAACTGAGGGAGAAGACACTGCTAGGATGTGGACTGAATGTCTGTCAAATATCCGAGCTAACGCTCCTGCCAGGGCAGCACACTGATCAGTGTCTATATGCTGGATAGCTAGTTAGCTAGCAGCGTTACCATTAGCTAAAATGGTTGTTCACTCTGGTTTTTGCTGCTGCTCCTAATGAGGAATCAGGAATTTCTGTGTCTACGTTGATTTCCTAATTAATCACAGTGCCAATACACTAAACAAAGTTGAAACTTCCTGAAACTTTGTGTATGAGAACTCATGGTTCTCTATGCTCTGTAGTGGTGAATCCAGCAGCATAGCGGACAGAGGACAGCGTGCTTTCTGATTGGCTGACCTCTACTTCCCTCCTCAAGTTTTGAGCATCACAGCGGATGTTTGCACTCCAGTTGTGAGTCCAAGTGCACTACAGAGTGCAGTGTTTCGGGTGAAAAGGTCACACATCTGTTCACATCTGTTCCCACAACAAAAGTGAACAGCTGTTCACTTTTGTTGTGGGGCGGCTCTGGCTCAAGTGGTAGAGCAGGTCAGTTTCTCGAACACAAGTGGCCACTGTGAGTAAAATGTCACTTCTAGTAGGAATTTCGAGGAATCAACCAGAACATCAATTCAGTGACCTCAACTACAGCCGATATAGTCCTTGTTATTCAAACATCTGCTTTGATCCTACTGACAGCAGCATCGAAACAATAGTATAACCTGAAAGCTGTCGACAGCTACTGTTGACTTTCTTCTAGAGCAAGATAGAGGACAGAGCCATCAGCTCCCAGAAGATTTACTCTTGAACTATATGAACAACACTTTTCATTGGTAAGTTATCTGTGCATTTATAACAGACAGTTTTCTCTTTCTCTCTTTCTGTCACGGCGAGTGGGATGAGCTGTGTGGAGAAAAATAAAGGATCCAATTGCAGGCACTCGTGGAGGTGCGAAGGAGGTTTATTGTAAAAATAAAACACAAGTGGAAAACGGCAAACGGGACTGAAGATAATCTAAACTCAGAACAACTCAACTACTAAACATGAACATGAACAAGAACACGAACATGAAGGAGGGTGAGCAGAGGCAGATGACAGTAGACAGCAGGGAGAACACACGGATGAAACACGGTGGATACACAGTTGATTCACAGACATACCAGTGACTACAACATAAGAAGACACGACTTAAATACACACAGAAGAACACAGGAAGATTACATACAGGTGGGGAACACAACTGGAAGTAATTGACGAGACAAGACAAGGGAGGCAAAGCTGAATACACTCACATAAGACACGGACTTTCACAATAAAACAGGAAACCACTCCACAAAGATGCAGACTAAACTGTGGTTTAGTTTGCATCATGGTTCTGGGTCAGTTTTGACTGACCCAGAACCATGACATTTTCTCTTTCTTTGCTTATTTTTTTTGTCACTTTTTGCAGAACTTATACTGTACAGAAAACTAATTTCGGTTTTATCTCAAGTATTAAGTTACTAGTTATTGCTTTTTTCTGTACTTTCTGCTTGTGTATATGTTTCTACTCTGTGTATACTGTATACTGTGTTTGTGTCAAGCACTGTTTGCCTCTTGTGACTTTATATGGGCTGCTATGTGGTGAGGAGAGCTTGTTATGCTCTGACAGGGCAAGACCACTGGAGTGAAATGCATGATGGGATTCTCTGATGAGGAGAAAGACTTTGAATAAACATGCTTGATTTCAGCTCACCCTGCTGTGTGTGTGTGTGTGTGAGAGAGAGAGAGAGAGAGAGAGAGAGACCTTGAGGCATGTCTGTTTGTGCTGTGTTCACTGAAGCTTTTTATTGAAGCCCTCATGAATCTTTTTCCTTCACAAATACTCACTCCTTCTCTTGTACTGCCTTCATTTCTCCCCTTGGAGACTTCTCAGGTTTATCTTTTAGTCCCTTGCTGACTACCTCTTCAGACTTTATTACTCATTCCCTCTTATCCTAAACTCCCTCTCCACTAGTCTGTCTCATTTGGTTTCATATCTATGACATTGTTTTGAAATGTGGTATCAGTTCTGCTTAATTGTCAAAATGTTGGATGGCAGAGAAAGACATAAAGACAGTTTCACTCTCATGTTTTGTTAATCTAAAGAGAAATGTCACACACATTTTGTTTTCTCAGAGGTACAATTTGCTAAAGTAATGTGATGCAGACCAACTGCTGATTCAAGCTGTCTTAAGTTTTTTATGTTCCCTTTAGTAGTATTAATTACCTCTCCTCAAAACACTCCAGAGAGATTTAAATGTAAGACCAGCCCTTAAATGTTGACAGTGTAGAATGCATTGCATTAAAATATCAACCATGTCTAAAATAAAGAAAATGCAGCAAATTTACAAGAACAGAATAACACAGAGAAGCAAAGAAAGAAACATAAGGTGGGTTCAGAAAGTCTGTGACCACTAAAGAATATATTTATGAGTTGTTTTTAAATATATATATATATATGTGTATGTATATATATATATACATACACTCGGTGGAGAATGACCGAGCTAAGATCCTGTGGGACTTCCAGATGCAGACGGACAAAATGGTGGTGGCTAACCAACCGGACATAGTGGTGGTAGACAAACAGAAGAAGACGGCTGTAGTGATCGATGTAGCGGTTCCGAATGACAGCAATATCAGGAAGAAGGAACACGAGAAGCTGGAGAAATACCAAGGGCTCAGAGAAGAGCTCGAGAGGATGTGGAGGGTGAAGGTGACGGTGGTCCCCGTGGTAATCGGAGCACTAGGTGCGGTGACTCCCAAGCTAGGCGAGTGGCTCCAGCAGATCCCGGGAACAACATCGGAGATCTCTGTCCAGAAGAGCGCAGTCCTGGGAACAGCTAAGATACTGCGCAGGACCCTCAAGCTCCCAGGCCTCTGGTAGAGGACCCGAGCTTGAAGGATAAACCGCCCGCAGGGGCGTGCTGGGTGTTTTTTTTTTTTTTTTTATACATATATATATACATATATATGTATATATATGTATATATATATATACATACACATATATATATATATATATATATATATATATGTGTATGTATATATATATATATATATTTTGTTTGTTGTTTGGAAAATTGATATTAATTTTATTTATACAGTGCCAAATCACAACAACAGTCTTTATATTGTTATTATTTTTCCCTTCAACACCACATTTTACTTTTTTTCTTTCCTCCACCACTCTGGTTGGTGGAGGAAGAACCGGAACCCAAATAAATGGACCAATATAGAAACTGAACTGACTGGGGAGAGTTATATCAAGGTTTTGCCCCCAAAATATTGTCAAAATCCTCCAGATCATTACAGTTATTGATAAGAGAAAGTAAGACTGTTATGTGTTGTGTTGTAATAAATGCCATAAAATGTTCTCTATAAAACAGCATAAGGAGGTGTTTCTAATTTGTTTCTTCTCCTCCTCGAAAAGTACCTTGACCATCCATGTCCTTAAGTTAATCAACTAAGGGGGTTATTATAGGTTCATCAGATTTTTCATACATTACTTCTACATTTTTTCTTAGTTTTTGTTAAATAAATAATGATATGGTGTAATATTACATGGGGTTGGGGTTGTTCAGGTGAGGCTGTATTTTTAATTTTAATTACACGTTAGCAATAATAATACTTACTTTTGTAAATTTTATGCGTCCTCAAAATGTGTGATTTTCATAAAACACAGTGGGGTTTAATGCTTTTGTAAACATGTAAAGATCTCCACTTTGACCTGGAAGGAGACAAAGGTTGTTGGGAGGGTTGCTTGAGAAAGGGCATAAAAATCTGTCCCAGATCTGTTGTGGATCAGAGCCGGTTTGTTGTATTCACTTTTCTTGTGGTTCCACTTAGTTCAACATTAAACAAATCCTTTTTTCCCTCCATTGTTTTTCCTGGTGGATGAATTAAAAACATATTTTCACTTCATTTCCATTTTAATCAGTTCACTGGGTGCTTTATTTGACACATTGCTAAAGCATACATGGGCCAAATTACGCCCATTCATTTGTAAAAATACCAATCAAGCCAGAGCAGTGGTGGCCGGTAAACTGACCACCACTGAAATTGTTAACCATTTCCTTGATTGTACAGCAGTTACAGTTAACAGCTAAAATTCCCAGCACACAAATGAGAGACTCTGAGGCAAAGGTTTAAATGTGACATATGTTTTTAAATTTAACAAATTTTAATTTACTTCTGTATTTCTGCTGTTTTAAATATATTTAAGTATTTCATCCCCCAGTCCCCCTCCTGACAAACAAGGCATTATACTCATTGTAGAGTTGGGCTGATAGGCTTCCTTTGAACGATGGTGAGGAGTAGAAGGGAGACTGGTTCC
This sequence comes from Oreochromis niloticus, assembly GCF_001858045.2. Lineage (NCBI taxonomy): Eukaryota > Metazoa > Chordata > Actinopteri > Cichliformes > Cichlidae > Oreochromis > Oreochromis niloticus. Next base: position 3,272,653 of record NC_031971.2, read on the forward strand.
TCTCTCCTCATGCTGAGCTGAGAACAGCAATCTGATTCTCCTCATAAGATCCCCACTGTGCCTTGAACTTGACTTGATTCCCCCTGATATGAGTCCTGCTGGGCTTCTTTGTTTGGGTCAACACATGTGAGACATATTTTTGGTGGAATAGGATGATAAACAAAGAATAAGCGAAATTCTTTACTGCTGCATTTTAGAAAGCATGTTTAACATCTTAACATAATTTAGTTTCTGGTTCCCGGTAGGTTTTTTTCCCTACTTTAGAGTGTGTGACTGTATAACTAAGGTTAATCTGGCTGTACCCCCTCCCCTCATTCAATTCAGTTCAGTTCAGTTTTATTTATAGTATCAAATCACAGCTACAGTTCCCTCAAGGCGCTTTATATTCTAAGGTGAAGACCCTACAATAACACAAAGAAAATAGAGTGGTGACAGTGGCCATTGTTACAATGGTTCCACTCTGCACGCGTGTCCCAGTGAGTGTCCTAGTATATTTTCTTGTCTTTGCCTCTTTAGTCTAAACATTTCCTGTTTAAGTTCAACTAATTTCTTCTTGACCAAGTGAAGAATACCACAGATGAAATAGCTTCACACTCACATGAACTATGATGTGTCAGTGAAAGGTTGAGTATGATAAATATCTTTGTCACTAAGCAGTCAAAGGTTATTGTACTGTGTCAGACCTTAGAGTTGTTCTCTTGGCATTCCTTCAAATGAAAAATATTTATTTGAAGGAATGATGATTTATTCATCTATAGAGAACGTATGTTTTATTGCATTATAATGAAAAATAAATGATTGATACTCCCCGAAATATATAGGATTTAAAGTAAATTAAAATATTTGTCTCTACAGAACATCTTGGTCACGATTTATTAAAGGTGGAGATAAGCCAGTCAAAGGTTATTCCCCTGCTGTCACTGTCATTATCACTTCAATATGGTTAAATTTCCTCCCACCCTAACAAAAAAGAAATCACAATAACAGTTAATAATGAATATTAGTGTAAGTTCAAGTGATATCTGTGTGAGTAGCGGCAGCACTATTGCTGCAGAGCCCAAATATTTCATCCTCGTCAGGGTTCTGGGTCATTTGACCCAGCATGTTGAGTGTATTGTGTTTTGTAATGTTTTAGTTTTCTATTATTCTGTATTGAGTTTTAGTTCCTTTTTGTTTTCTGAGGTTATTTGTATTTCATGTTTTTGTGTTGCTGTCTCATTATTATTTCTCGTCTCCCCTGTCTGTACTTTCATGTTCCCCCCAGCCCGTTGTGTCCCTCTGTCTTTCTCTCTCTCTCCGCGTCCCTCTTTCCTTTGCTCTCTTTGTCTCGTCTCCGTTAACTGTTTTCCGTGTTCCATTCTTTGTGTCTCCCCCCCATTGTCTCCCCAGTCTGTCCAGTTTTCCTGAGCGTTGCTTCCTCCCGGCTCCTGGATCAAGTTGTGTGATTTAGTATGCGCCTTAGTGTTTCCCATTTTACTTTGACCGTCTCACATCCTTTGTGCAGTGTGTTTTGTTTGCTTCCTTTGTGCCATTAGGTCTATTCGTCTCAGCCGTGTTCCCATTTGTTTCCACTCTCCCTAATTACCCTTGTGTGGATTTATTGTGTCAGTTTCCTTCTGTTTATTGTCAGATCGTCTCCGTTCACCATGTGCCACGTTTCAAGTTATTATGTTACTGTTAGTGTTTCCCATGTCCAGCTTTTATGTTCTGTATTCTTTGTGTTTAGGTTAGTTTAGCTTTCCCAGATCAGTTATAGTTTAGCTCCATCCTGTCTTTTCTGTTCTCTGTTCTTTTCAGCCTTAATAAAACAAGTTAATTAAATTAAGTTTGTTTTCACGCCTCGTTTTTGTCTGCTTTTGTGTGTCCACTCCACACACGGCCTTCCGGCCCTGACAGTCCCAGACCCATTTGTGTTTATAATCTCTGACCTGAATGTTTTGACTGTTCTGCAAACCTGTTTTCAATTAGTTTTATTAATTAAATTTGTTTAATTCTTAAGCATTGATTCAGTGATTTAATTGGTTTTTCCCATCAGTGTAGAAGTTCATAGGCTGATGGAACAGGCCAAATGGTAGTCATCTTTGACAAGTATCATTCACAACCTGTAATGTTTTACATGCATGTTAAATAAATCAAATGTTCCTATTAAGAAAAAATATTGGATGGTATTTTTAAAGGGCACCTTACTACAGTAATATTATTGTAGAAAAGATTAACGCTTAAAAAGTTAATCCTAAAATCAACACACACACACAACAGTCTATGAATGGCAGTGTATACTCATTATTAAGAGACAACGTGTACCTTTTTACCTTTTTGTTTCTTTCTTTGTTGCCATGTGACAAATACCATCCCAAGTGGAGGTCGTTTTTAAAAAGCTGGAAAAAGGAAGCACTTGGGCGTATCCTTGGTGGGCAGCAGAGTTGTTTGCATTTATATTTGTGTGCTGGTGTTTCTGAGTGGCTTTGCTGTCATGAGTGGAACCGAACTGATCATAGTAGCTTTTGATCTATTAAATCTTGAACTAAAATGAAGCAAATAAAGCCACGATCTCAAGAGAAATTTGACATGTATCTAAAAATAAAGTTTTCTATTTTTACAAATTTTGCATTGCTTCATTGGTCTAAAGGTATGATTCTCAGCCACAATGTGATAACCACAGTTCAAATCCCTGGAAAACAAAAGGCATGCTACATGTACAGGATGAGCTCCTTGCGCTGGGGAAGGAAAAAATGTAATTAAAAAGTGTGTCAGGCATTTTTACACACACATTTTTTATTTATTTTTACTTTTTTAAAGAAAATTCAACCTAATAGAAGAAATCAATTCATGAAATAATTAATTGCTGATCATAATTTGTCATAGTTGGTAACATTATTGCAGATGTAATATTGCTCTAAACTGCCAAGAGACCAAATACAAGAGTAATTGGCAGACAAGAATACAAAGAAACTGAAGAGATGTGAAAGGAGGTAATTAATAAGAAAAGAAGAGGAGGAAAAACAGAGATTGGGTGAATGATACAGGATAAGGTTGATGGCCTTTCCCTGGTTGTAAATATGGTTCGATTTGGTGATTTATTCATGGTGTTGATTTATTCAGCTCCAGTGCAAAACATCACTCTCTGACTGCTTCTCTATCAATAATACAATACAATAATACAATGCTTCTGGAGACAGGCAAGTGCATGTGTGTGTGTCTGGGAAAATGAGCTGCATCATGCATACACCAGTAAGATGAGACAACGCTGAAACAACCCAGACAGTCGAGGCTTTCCTTTGACAGCCAACTGGAACTTCTCTCTGGCCTCCCCTGTGTTTCAGTTTCAACTTCTTACTAACTTTTCCAGCAAAAGGAACTCTGCTGATTTATTGCTGCATATGACTCGATCTCCTCGCTGTAATCTAACTAAATTAACTGTCAGTTCTGATGGTTTGTGAAGGAAACTCTATGAGTTCAAAGAAAAAAATAAATTTTTACTCCATGTTGTCTTATATCTAACACACTTTGACCAAAACAACAATGAAACATATACCTGAGGGGTTTTTTTAAGGAAAGAATAGCAAAGCCTCATTTGCACATAGAAATGGGCACAATATAATATTTATGATTTAACCTCCTAGGACCTGGCATCCACATATGTGGACATCACCTTTTGGGATGTCTAGACCAAAATACTTAATTTTGCTCTACAAGGGCCTGATATCCACTTACGAAGACATTATAATGCCACTGTTCTATCAAAATTTTAAACGAACGTCCTCATATGTGGATCTCATTTTTCTCAGAAACAAAAATTAGGTTAAAAAAAATCTGATAATTCTTTGTTTTTACATTCATCAGGTCCCAATCATCCCAAATAGCAAAGAAAAATTAAAAATGCATGCCATGAAAGAGTCCGAGTCTTAGGAGGTTAAATAATGAATTATGGATGTGATTATAATATTTATAATTTTTCAATATAATATCATTTTTTAATTTAATTTTGAATGTATTAAATTTTATCAGTATGCAGAGATATCAGAGTTTTAACACACACACACACACACACACACACACATACACACACAATATATACATATACACTTCTTGTGTATCAATAGGGATAAAATCAAGGCACTTGAGGTTAATACAGGTGATATACTTACCTGTCAGAACTTCAGACTGCTAACTTGACTGATATGGCATTAAGTTGTTTTGTCGGATGGTGCCTGCTTCTCCCCATTACTCATTAACTGCCCAGTGGCAATGATGGCCACGGATACAGTCAACCAAACCCAGACAGGACAAATCAACAAGCAGTTTATGTTTATAAAAATCAAATAATATAAACGTCAAGAATATAAGAGCCCAAAACCAAGGCAGAGAGGAATAAATAAATAAATAATCAAATAAACTTAAATACAAACTGGAGCAAATGGAACTAAGAATTAAAGTCTGTAAACATTTAAATATTTAATTGAGTTCAGCTTATTAGTAGGGCCTTCCACAACAGCTCCAGTTTTCTCACGTCGCCCCTTCGGAAAATGACTTGCCCACCCCAGCACTACATGGATACAAGTATTGGGCTACTTACGTGCTACACATATAGGAGGTGATTGGTCATGGAAACCCATGGCATGAAACTCCTCAGAGGAAGTTTGGAACTCTGCAGTTACTGATTTATTTGTGTTTTATTTTTCATGTTATTTGTCATATCACGTTAGTATGACATGACATTATTATGTTTCATGTATGAAAAGTAATTCAGCCGTTTCAGTCTCTCACTAAACAGCTACATAAAACCTGATGTTCATTTAGGTTAAATATAATAGGGGCCTTTCTGATTGTTTTGATCCCTACTCCATTTAATACTTACAAAACCATAGTTTTTTGTGATGTTTTGAAAGTTTCTTTTCAATTCAGTTCAATATTATTTATTTTATATTCAATTCACAATATTTCATAAAGTAAAGACCCTACAACAATATTTTATGTCTGGTGCTTCATGTATTTTTTAGACTGGAGCTGCCCGGGATCGAACCACCAACCCCTTCCAATTAGTAGATGACCTGCTCTTCTGACCTACAGCCACCAAATTATTATTGCTATTATTATTATTATGAATTTTTAATTATACCCCATATCTGTATACTGTATATATATTTCAGCTGTTGTTAAAGAAAGTAACTTTTCCTCCAAAAACATGCTTATCACCTAACCACTATTTTCAAATGCCAGTGTGTGTGTATGTTTATATTTGTATCTGAGAGAGAAAGTGATGGGATTACTCTTGTTATGTGGAATCAGATGTGCTCTGTTTGTCTGCTTTGTGTCAGTGGGAGAGGCTGGTCCCAGTCAAAATGTGGGATCAGTGTCAGGATCAGTCAGAATCTTGCAGACTTTTTTGGACATGGTCAACTTAGCATTGAATTTCTGCACACAGTTATCTGTGTATAGTTTGCACTGGTGGATATGTAGTGTTTGTCAGTCTACTAGTCTTTCTGTAAGCTTCTCTCAAATGTGGGATATCTGTGTGTAGCTGTAGCCATCACAGACGTCTGTGTGTGCGTTTTTCATTATCTTTAAATACAGGCCATTTACCATTATCAAAAGGTAAGAGATACTTATTACTTATATTTGTCACACATGTTGAAATGCTTTTTTGGTTTTTTTTACAGGAGTATCTCGACCACAACAACAACATCAGTAATGAGTAAAACAGAACACTTTAAAATCATCAAAGCAAAACAGATTTCAAAAGCCAATAAAAATGTTTAAATTGTCATAAGCTTGCTGTGCAGAAGCAGGAAGTTGGACCCAAGTGCAGGACGAAATACAAAATCCAAAACGATGGCATGGAACCACGAACTTGGGACTAGAAACTAGGAATTAAACACTACTGCGGAAACACATGGGGTAGGATGCTCTGAAGGACACTACCTACCTACGTCACGTAGGTAGTGTCCTTAGACGGACGGGTAGTCAGGAAGTGAGCGGCTGTGGACACCCCCTTTTATTCTCCATAGAAACTTTATTGAACAAACAATGAATATACAACATAACAGATGGGCTGTGGACAGCCTTCTAGCCTTCAAGTCCTTACTTGTGTGTTTTTCCGGTCGCTAGCAGCACAGCACGAAAACTTGGACCCAGAAACTCAAATGGACCCAGAAATGTCACTCCGTTGTTTGTACATTTTTAATTCTCGAGGAGCTAGAAGAACCTTATCGTCGTCGCCCACATGGTTTGTAACTTAGGCTCATAGAGACAATCATATCCAGGTAAAATAATTTCCTTTAATCTACACACATTTAGGAATTACTTCGCTAATTACATGGATAATTGAATTATTGGCGGTGTTGTGCCAAAAAAGTGGTTGCCCGCCAAAACTGATTTCCAATGTTTCCGAGTGTAATATGTGTAATATCTTTATGTATGTTGGTAAATAGACTTCGGTGAACATGGTTTACAAACGGGTTTTATATATATAATAATTACCTGTTTTTCAAGTATCTTTATAACTCTAGTTATAAATGGTAAATGGCCTGTATTTGTATAGCGTTTTACTAGTCCCTAAGGACCCCAAAGCGCTTTGCACATTCAGTCATCCACCCATTCACACACACATTCACACACTGGTGATGGCAGCTACATTGTAGCCACAGCTGCCCTGGGGCGCACTGACAGAGGTGAGAAGATAATGTAGGTACAATTGATATATTTGTTGCGCTGTCTGCTGTCCTCTTGGCCAGATCACTCTTAAAAAATACATTTCTAATGTCAACAAGATTTTTTTTGAACTGGATAAATAAAGCATATATAAAAGTCACTGCCAAAAACTGATTGCAGCTTCTACCTTGTTACAGGAATGTTGCTGGTGGCTCAAGATGACTTGATATCATTAATGAGGGACACATTTGACATGTTTCATGTATTATACACCAGCAAGTTATTCATAGCAGGTTAAATACGAGCAATCAGTTTTGTGCAAAAACCTGAAATCAGTTTTTGGCAGACAATCATTTTTTGCCACAACATCGGTCATTCTCACACATGTACTGTATCATATAAAATATATAAACTAAATATCTTTGAAACGTATAGAATCTAATCTTTTGTTTGTTTGTTTTTTTACATAGCACTTTATCAAACTGTTGTCTGCTACAGAGTTACAAGTATTATACTAGTAGTAATATAGGATCCACCATCTCCTGCTTGCATATTTTTGAAAACATCTTAGTGGTGTGGCAGCCACGAGTGAGCCCTGCAAACCCTGTGGATGGAGGATGCAGTGGACAGTGGGAGGAAGCATCCTAAAGCTCTTTGCAGACCACCCTGTGTGATTCTCCACTCGCCGACCAGAAAAGACAAACCGCAGGTCTCAGTTGCAGCAGCTCATCCATTTCTGATCTTGCTCGGGCAGATTCAGCAACACTGCCAGAGACTTCCTGTAATCTATTACAGTTGTTAAAGAAACGGTCCAGGAACAGGTCACTCAGGTTAATCCTGTGTGAACAACTGTAAATATTGTTTTTCCATCTTTACATACTGTGTATTTGAAATATTCTTGTTTAATTGTTATTGTTATTTACTTTATTGCTATCAAATAAATATCCAAGTAATATTGTTCAAAGTTAGCGTTATGTTCATACGTGTTACAAATGCCTGTAAATCAAATTGAGTTCAGTGACAATTACTGTTTGTTTGAATCAATTTATTAATAACATAAAACCTTTAAACTAATGCAACACATATAACAATGTAACAAATATATTCAAATAAATAAATTTCCCAATACATAACTCATTTGGGAACTAATCTTTCTCAAAGTGAAAACAGTCTGTCCGTCCTCTCCCTGCTCTCCTCTCCTCAGCCTCTATTTGCTGCCTCATGTCCTCTCTGGTGAGCTCTAGCAGCTCATCATCCCTGTCTCTTTTCCTCTTTCTCCCTGTCGTAGGTGGCTGAGCCACTTCGTCATCGCTGTCATTTTGGTCACCCACTGCTGCGCTTGGCCCTGGAGTGTCCTCAGGGAGAGAGGAAATTAGGACAGGAAGCTTAATGGAAGGCATCTGTCCTATCACCTCATCCATGAGGGCAAACCAGGGCCAAGTAGCAGCAGTGGGCTTCCCACTGACCCCCTCTCCTGAGCCTGGATACTTTCCCTGTGTTGTAGTTGTGTGTCTTATTTGGAAAGAAATATTTACATGTTACCATAGCGACTGGGGCGCATTAAGGGGCAGAGAGGAGGATGTTACTCTCAATGTTGGTGCATTTTTTTAATTGTCTATTAGATATTTTCATACCCTAAAAAATATTATCAGAATCACTTAAAGTTAATTGCAAAATGCATACATGAAGAAAATTGTATTCATTTATTTCTTCAAACTTTTTGTAGATTAAATAAAACCAAGAAAGCCTCTGACTTTAAGTAAGCGTTGTAATTTTTTCATTATACTGGATTGTCCTGTTCATCAAGCCTGTGCCAGCAATCTCAAAATTTTACCACTGATACAAGAGAAATAATAAAGCCAGCTCCAGTCACTTAAAAACAACAGTGAGATAAAGATAAAAGTTCTGGAAAAATCAGTAATTAATTGTTGCTGGGTTCTTTGTGTTTCTTTTTTTCCTAGATTCTACATTTTGCTTCTGTGACAGGGATTATCACCTACACCTAAAACAAAGCTGGCTTAAGTTCAGTTTACCATGTAGTACACTGTTAAAAAAAAAATCCTAGAAAAACAGTAATATTCCTGCAGCTGGGGCACCAAAATAATACCAGAAAATAACAGAAAATAACTTTCTCATAAAAATACGGTTATTTTCAGTAATGACAATACAGTTTGTTGCCCTAATTTTACATGGGATTTTGCCTTTTTCAAGAGCTTTTAAACATTAAATTAGGAACATTTTAATGTGATTAAACAAAGAAATTACCTATAAACAAGGTCAATGAATGTGGCAATATGAATAATAATACTTAAATGTACAGAAATATACAGTTAACAGTTGGTTTAAACAATAATGGATTGCATGCCCTGGGACAGACTGACAGAGGCGAGGCTGCCATATCGCACCATCGGCCCCTCTGGCCATCACCAGTAGGCGATAGGTGAAGTGTCTTGACCAAGGACACAACGACCGAGAGTGTCCGAGCTGGGGCTCGAACCGGCAACCTTCTGGTTACAAGGCGAACTCTTGAGCCACGATCGCCCTAAATAGCAAATATAGTAATAATTATGTGATGTTAAAAAGTTTATAAGAATCATTTTATATATTTTTCCATAGCATTACATTTGAATTTAACAGTTCAATCTTTCAAATAACGGACACATATTTGTGACATCATGATACATTTGTGAATGTATTTTAACAATCTAAATATGCATATGTACAGACAGATACATTTAAAGAACGAGAAAATTACGTTTTATTACATTACAGTGATTTGACGTTAATTTACATTTGAAATGTGAAATCACAGTCTATTTACGTAACTTTAATGATATTCTAGAAGAACAGAACAATACTGTAAAATACACAGTAAAATACTTTTATATTAGGATCTTTTTTTTTACAGTGTACCATTATGCTGTAAACATCAATTCTAAAACATTTGAATGCAGTAAATCAATTGAGAACAATGGTTAGATCTGAAAACTAATGAAATGACACTTAAAGTTTTTCAAAAATTGCAAACATTTAAAGTTTAATAATCACGTGTATGTCATTTCATCCTCAGCCATTTTAAGCTGATCTGTATGATATTTTCAAACCTGCGTTTCACATGCAAACAGTTTTTGTAGTTGAAGTATTGCCACTCTTTCACCTGCATTGTGTTCAAAATTTATTTTCTTCTCTTCTCCATTACTTTTCTTTTATCAACACATCCGTCTCAAAATTATTCCACTACAGAACAAACACGCTGCTTTTACGTTTTGTCTTTTCTGTGCTCCTTTTCCCTGAATTGTCAACCCCGCCATTTGTGCTTAAGTAGCCTCTTCTGTCTTCCCCTGTTTCATCTCTTGTTTGCTGCCACTCTCTTGCCAGTAATTGTCTGTCTTGCTAGAGTCTTGCTGGGCACCAGATAAGAGCTTTTCACACTACAAATGACAAGTACTCAGGAGGAGGTTCATTCCATTCGCAAACAATGATCTGTAAAAGCACACTGGATGACATGTAAAATAAGCACTCTGCAAAGACCGCCTGGGCAGACCTGAAATAGACAATTCAACGCATCACTTACCGACACATTCAGCAAATTTGTACTTGGATCGAATATGTGCAATGTAGGGAGACTATAAGTAAAAAATGTATTATTTTTGTACAGCATTCCGTGGGTTTTTAATGGTTCACAATAGTAAAAGAGATGTTTGAGCAGTACAGAAAATAAGAGGTTTGTCCCTAAGTTTAAAAGTCAGAGCCAAAAGTGCCCAACATGAACTGACAAACACAGAGATGAGGAACCACTTGACACAAAAAGCTACTAAATATGACACACAACTACTACATCGTTGTATAACATTCTACTTTCTTTCCAGCACTGCACTTGGTCACAAATGCTCAAACAGATGCTAAGAAAAGAAAAACAAATCTGTATGGCACAGATACAGAAACAGCTAAACGACTCTTTGAGTCAGCCACCCATCTCCTTCTGCTCATCCGGGTCACGGGGGCAGCAGCCTAAGCAGAGAAGCCCAGACCTCCCTCTCCCCGACCACCTCCTCCAGCTTGTCCAGGGGGAACACCAAGGTGTTTCCACGGGGTCTTCCCTGGGGTCTCCTCCTGGTGGTACATGGCCTATAGGTGAGGGTAGGGACGTAGATCGACTGGTAAATTGAGAGCTTCGCTTTTACACTCAGCTCTCTCTTCACCACGATGGACCAGTACAGCATCCTCATCACGGCAGCTACAGCACCAATCCATCTGTTGATCTCCCGCTCCCTTCTCCCGTCACTTGTGAACAAGACCCCAAGATACCTAAACTCCTCCACAGTGTGGACACTTCACCTTCTTCTGGCTGAGGACCATGGCCTCAGATTTGGAGGTGCTGATTCTCATTCCCACCAACAATTAGATCATGTGTTATGAAGAAGCACTTAGCAATGTTGTGAAGGAAAAACTCCCTTTTAACAAGAATACACATCCAGGAGAATCAGGCTCAGGGAGGGACAGTCATCTGCCTAAACACATTAAACTTTTATTTTTAGATGTTGTTAGATTCATTTATGATACTGGCCACAAGAGGATCCATGAAGTACAGGGTGCAGAAAAGCCACTGCAAATATGCCTATAATGACACATAATATGATCCATTAACAGGATCTAATGGGGCTGAACCCCCAGAAGACTCATCACTGGAAAGGAAGATTTCTTTACATTATTCTGTAAAAGCTCTACTTTCCATTTGAGTCAAAACATAAAGGCCAAATTAAGCCACTGTACCATAATGATATCCGCCCCATGTGCCACTATCCCCCTCAGCCTTATTCTGCTTATACACAAAATGCAAAAATAAAACAATGTATTGTGTATATGTGTAGAAGTATTAATTGACTGTCAGGTTTGTCAAATTTCAACTAATCTGAACCTTCACCTGCATATAGACAAACCTTTAACCTTTTTAAAGATTACCTTTCACAAGTACAGTTGGATGTGCAACGATTTATTATTATCACTGTTTACTGCCTACCTACCTACTTTTGTATAGTATGCATCTATCTTAAAATGGTAGCTTCAGAGATGACTGTAGTTAGATGCCAGCTAATGTAAGATAAAATTAAGGCAAGAAATACTTTATTACCCTATATGTGGGAAAATTCTGTGTAAGTTGAAATACTACTACTAATACTACTACTACTGGTACTAGTAGTAATAATAATAATATCAGAATATGAAAAATAAATGGGAATAAAATGTATGCATGAAAGAGTTCCAGTGTCTGTCCTTGCATCAGTGGAGGTAAACCAGTCTATCAGAGAAAGTGCACCACTGCTTCTCCAGTAAGTTATGTATAGTGTGTTTATAATACAATACATCTGATGACGTCCTCTTTATCACAGCTTCAGATGTGTCCCCTTTGCAGCTAATGACAAAACCAGCCTTCATCATCAGTTTATTCAGTTTATTGATGTCACCAGTTTCGATGTTGTTCCTCCAGCAGATCTCAGCAAGGTATACTGTGTTCCCGACAACAGAGTGATAGTGTAGAAAATCTCCAACATTTTGCTACACACATTGAGGAATCTTAGGTTCCTAAGGAGCCTTCTCATCTTCGACTTGTATACAGCCTCTATCTCATGATCTATACAGGTCGTGCAGCTGTCATCCACTGTGGAGCCACCTTGCAGGACAGTCGTACTATTTCTAAGGGTGGCATGACCATGAGTTGTGGCCTGTCTGAGAGGTGGTGAGTGATCAACAAGATGCTGGATATTTACTGACACTTCCTATAGCTTCTGCTCATTAAGCAGTGTCTGGATTGCACTTCAGAAAACAATTAATTGTCATTGTGCAGGTGAAAAAAACCTTCTGACAGATATTAGACAGAATCCAGAACAGCATAAAACAGACTTCAGTTAATAAATGTTTTAGGCATACATGTTAAATACATATTAGCAAAAAAAAGTTTTCTTCAATTTTCTACCTCTGCTTCGGCAGAGTCGCGAGGGTAGCAGCCTCCTTCTTCATTGTCACCTCCTTCAACTCATCTGAGGGAAAAGGGAGTTGTTCCTAGACCAGCCGAGACCTCTCCAGCATGTCCTGAGTCTGCGTCGGGGCCTCCTCTCATTAAACATGCTAGGAACTCCTTGCCCAGGATTTCCTCAGCTGATTCCAATTTGATATGGAGGCGTAACGGCTCTACTCTGAGCCTCTCTTGGACAGCTATGGCTCTCCACCCTCTGGAGAAAGCTCATTTCTACTGCTTGTAGCTGCAGTCTCTTCTTTAGGTCACTACAACAAGCTTGTGGACATAGCTAAGAGTAGGGACGTAGATCAACCTGTAAATCGAGAGCTTAGCTTTTTTTTCAATACAGCTCCAGCCCCAATCTATCTGTCTATCTTACGCTCACACTGCTCACTCATGAACAACACCCCCAGATACCTAAATTCTTCCACTTCCACAGGCTTCCGAAGTGCCACAGGCAAACCAAGCCAGATAAGTCTGCTTCTTCAGCTTGATGGCTCAATTTACCATCAGTGTCCTCCATCTGGTTCTGAGATAACAACTACAACAGGCAACTTGCAGCTTCAGCTCCAGCTCCTTGCAGCAGCCTCAGCTGTGTGGATGCAGAACATATTCCACTTGGACTCAGTGTCCCCAGCCTCCCTTGGAATGGTGTTGAGGTTCTGCTGGAGGTGGAAGTTTAAGAGCTAATGTAGTGGGGCCTCTGCCAGGTGTTTGCAGCACAGGCCCATAATACGCTTAGGTCTGCCAGGTCTGTCCGGCATCCTCCCCTGACACCTGATCCAACTCACCACCAGGTGGTGATCAGTTGACAGCTCGGCTCCTCTCTTCACCTGAATGTCAAGTCACACATCTGATCATACGATTACATCAATCATCGAATTGAGACCTAGGGTGTCCTGCTGCCACGTGCACTTATGCACATCTTTATGTGCGAACATGGTGTTCATTATGGACAAACTGTGATTTGCACAGAGTTTCAATAACAAAATAAAACTTGGCTTCAGATCAGACATGCTGTCCCTCCCAGTCACACCTGTCCAAATCTAGCTGTCATTGCCTACTTAAGGAATGAAATCTCCCAGTAGGACAACAGACTTGCCAGATGAAGCGTAAATCACAGTCAGGACCTATTCCCCGACCCAAGGGTCCAGCGAAACAACCCTCTTAACCAACAGCAAAAACTCGAATTAGCAGGCAGCAAACTAAGGCAGCAAACTAAGGGGATATAAGAATACCCATCCCTGCTCGCTGCCTCTCACCAAAGGCAACTCCAGAGGAGAACAGAGTCCAGCCCTTCTTTAGGAGACAGCTTCAAAAGAGCCCAAGCTGTGCACTGAGGTGAGGGCATCTATATCTAGTCAGTATCTTTCCACCTCACACTAGGTGGTGAGCCTACAGGAGGGAGGGTTCTGCGAACTGCGGCTTTGACCAGGCACTCTCTGTGAAGCTTCCTCCACAGGCCTGACTCCATTGTTGGGCTCTGGTAACCCTAGCTACATAGGTCCCTTGCTTTTTTTCTCAGGCACAGGGGTCCACTGAATCACTCTTTGACTGGATCAATTTGTCTTGGGAGACCCTATAAGAAGGTAAAGCAACCTCCCTCCTCCCAAAGAAACCTAGCCCCTGGGATCAGTGGGGCACAAAAAACCCTCCACCAGAGTAATGTCATCATCATCATCATCATCGTTTATTTGTATTGCACTTTAAGAACACACCAGGCAGTCCAAAGTGCTGAACAACACAGATCAAAACAACTACCAAATTAAAAATACGATAAAATCATTACATACAATAAAATAAATAAGAAGGTGTCAGTTTCCTACAGAGTTAAAAGCCAGGGAATAAAAATAGGTTTTCAATTTGGACTTAAATACCTGCACTGATGACGCTTGTCTAATTTGGAGGGGAAGGTTATTCTAGAGCATCGGAGCCACAATTGAAAAAGCTCAGTCTCCTCTGCATTCCAGCCGCGACTTAGGGACCGACAGCAACAGCTGCTCAGCTGAACGGAGCAAGCGAGGAGGAACATGTGGCTTCAGCAAATCAGATAAGTAGACAGGAGCCAGACCATTTAAAGATTTAAAAACCAATAAAAGGACTTTAAAACGAACCCTAAATTCAATGGGAAGCCAATGCAAGGAAGCCAGAACCGGAGTGATGTGGTCGAATTTCCTACTACCGGTTAAAAATCGTGCCGCCGCATTTTGCACTAACTGCAGGCGTGACAAGGTGCCCGACCAGACCCCTATTAAAAGGGAATTACAATAGTCCAGACGTGAGGTGATAAAAGCATGAATAAGAGTTTCCAAATTGGGTTTGGATAGGAAAGGCTTAACCTTCGACAGGCGTCTGAGGTGATAAAAAGCTGATTTTACCACCCCATTTACATGACCTTCAAAAGTAAGCGCGGAATCAAGTTTAACACCAAGATTAGTGATTGAACTTTTCAGATGAGAGGTCAAATCACCAAAATCAACATCTGGGGTATCAATAGAACGATGCGGGCCATATAAAATTGCTTCCGTTTTGCGATCATTAAAATTCAAATGTAGCAATTGACAGAGGAGCACAAACTATTGTTATATGGAATTGCTTTGTGGTATTGTCTATGACATTTCTCAGCTACAACTGAGTACTAATGGAGCAATGTCAAGGTCAGTATAAATGACACAAATTTCTCAGTAGAGTCTTTTGTGATGGTTGAAAACCCAAAACAAAATAAATTCAGGATGATTGCAGAAACATTTTGTATATTCCTGCCTGTCCTTTTGGGTTTTCAATCTGAATTATTCCACTTAGATGTCCTGAAGAGCTGCTGTCTAATTTTGAACTGACACAATATGGCACACTTCATGGTGTGTGTCAGCTAACTATGCTCGCATCACTAACTAGCACTGTATCACGTTTTATAAGATGAATGCTCATAGATTTGCAAATTTTAATGACCATTAAATTACTGTGATTTTTAAAATCACAGTAATTTCAGCTTTTCATCATTCTACTGACTTTGCAGTACAAAGCTAGTGTTACAGGCCTTCGATGGGGTCTGTTTTTAAACTGTTTTTTTAACAGAAAAGCAGAGACGGGAGACATCAGTTGCGTTCGGTCTGCAGGCTCTTCCTCGTCTGGTTTATTAACAGAATTTAACAATGTCCATTTCTTTTCATTTAGACACACATTTCTCTCTTAACAACACAAACACATTCAATTAGGTCCATAGCTCAAACCCTTTTGGTTACCTTGCACTCTTGCAAGAATAAACGTACAAAATAATCATTGTATAAGTGTCCTTATTTACAATAAATCTGTAACCAATTCTACTGCTGTTCAGCATCAAAAACATTTCTGTGCAGTACCATTAACACTGCAATTAACCTGCTTGTGTTGCCATTATACATTCTTTATATTTTAACAGGTTCAAACAATATATTACATTAGTAACCAATAAACACAAATATTCTAGCATTGCTCACAAACAGTTTACAATCATCCACAAACAGTATACATCAGACTTCGGAAGTATCGGAACAGTTGAGACGCATTTTTTCTAAACACCGGGTCTCTGTGGCTTTTAAACCCCAAAATACGCTGCGCCAAAAACTGGTCCACCCCAAGGATCGGGTCCCCCGACACAAACAGAGTAACATAGTGTACGCTGTTAAGTGCCAGGAGGATTGCCAGGATTTATACATCGGGGAAACCAAACAACCTCTAGCGAAGTGGATGGCACAACACAGAAGAGCTACCTCATCAGGCCAGGACTCTGCAGTTTATTTACACCTACAGGCCAGTGGACACTCTTTCAACGATGAGGATGTACACATCCTGGACAGGGAGGAACGCTGGTTGGAGCGCGGAGTCAAGGAGGCCATTTACGTGAAAAGGGAAAGACCATCTCTGAATCGAGGAGGGGGCCTAAGGGTACATCGGTCGCCATCTTACAATGCTGTGATTGCAGCCATTCCCCAACTCTCTGTGAATGGGACTCATGGCCGTTGATCAGTGTTTGTTGATCAGTGGGTTTTGGTCAGTGATTGTTGATCAATGGTCATGGGAATTTGCATAATTATGATTAAGGAACTGACCTCACAGCCCATTGTTCCTTCAGTGGGCTGGTTTCAGTCATTATGCAAATGTACTGTTTATAAGGTTTGGGGAAACCTGCAGTCAGCTGAGACTGAAGAAGTCACTTGGATGAGTGGCGAAACGTTTCTCCCACAAAACGCTACGTCCAGATGAACAGATTCAACTTTTGGAGATTTACTTTCCTGGATGATTGAGAATGCATCAAGAAGTATACATCAGACTATTTACACTTGACACATAAGAACTGGGTAGGTCCTAATCAACTGTAACTTCCAATAATGTCAGGATAAAGGAAGTGTCTAAGAGCTGCATTTGTCACAAAATAAAACAGGTACTAAGACCAGCTGCCTATTTAGACTACGAGTGAAATGGCGGCTGCCATTACAAATGGCGGTAAAGTTAGCTTTCTCTCAGTCGGTGAAAACACACTCTCTCACAACATTCGTGGTCTTTAACCAAAGACAGAAAAAGGTTTATTGCCTTTATATGTACATTGCAGTGAGCAAACTTGAACTACTAACCTGTTTTTTTTTAACAGAAAAGCAGAGACGGGAGACATCAGTTGCGGTCGGTTTGCAGGCTCTTCCTCGTCTGAGGCACAGAAGCGTTGCAACGACCTATCGCACTCAGCGCTATCTCCCCCTTG
The DNA here is from genome assembly GCF_001858045.2 of Oreochromis niloticus. Classification (NCBI taxonomy): domain Eukaryota; kingdom Metazoa; phylum Chordata; class Actinopteri; order Cichliformes; family Cichlidae; genus Oreochromis; species Oreochromis niloticus. The sequence goes on from NC_031971.2 coordinate 3,290,055, forward strand.
TGGCAATGCCACGCAAATACATTGTCCATAACTCTAAATGAAAAGTGCCATCAGGTCTTTTACATCAAAAACAATCCACAAAAAAATTATAATTGTGACCATACACTTGTGGGCGTCACACTAGCCTGAGTGATGATTGGGCAAGATCGTAATACCACCATCCAGGGGCGATTTTAACCCATTTTTGAGGGTACTTCAGCACCCACAAAATGAATCAAAGCACCCCCAAAGATTTCTTACTTTTTTGACAATATTTGCTGTTTGTGTGACACACTAGTTAAAATATAAAAAGCATACAGTACTTGGTTGAGGCGTAACATTTTAACAACAAAAGTATATATAACCCCTTCCCCCTCTCAAAATGGTTTGTTCCAGCTCGCCTCTCCCCCACTCTGGCTGTAGCATCCTCGCTGCTGGAGCGATGGTGGCTGAGATGCCGCGGAGCGGAGGTGGAGTGCCTGGCGTAAAACAGGACACATTAGCTACATTTAACCTTCAGTTACTCTTTATATCGTTCGGTAGGAGTCAGACCATGTTTCTTTTTAGCTGAAAAACATTACACCAGGTAACTTGCAGTGTGGAAAACTTGTTTTCCGACGACGTTTGCTACCCTACAATCCGTCCTGCTCTGTAGTAAAATCAGCAACATTTGACCGTCCTGTTGCTCCCATTGAAATGTATACAGCCTATTTAAAATCTAAAACTTAAAATTGTCTGTAGCTTCTGTTGTTACCACTGTCCTGTTTGAAATGGATACTAACTAGCTAACTGACTGGATGCCCATTAACCTTATAACTCCTGTTGTGTGTGTGTGTGTTTGTGTACAGAGAGACAGCCAGGTTCATAATGGATATAAGGAAGTTTTTTTTTTTTTTTTTTTTTATAAAGGAGCCACGTTCAGGTAAAAGTGTAAAAGCAAATGATCTGTCAATCAAGAATAATGTTGGATCAGTGTTTCAATATTTATATCTTTTATTAGATGTTCATGTGGTTTGGTTATTTGCCTTTTGGTTGAAAGTACACTGAGAGAGGACTTTTCATTAGTGATCTTAATAGTATTTTTTTCATATTAATGTAATTTTTCATCTAATTGAATACAATCTATTTATGTATGATTGTCAGTCCAAAGAGGGAGAGAGAAAGAACAAGCTCAGGAAGAACCAGGTAAGGAAACAGACAGGGAACAGTGACAGGCAAAACAGAAACTGTTAAACTGACAAAGAGAAAAAACCTGATTTTACTCGTACAATCTAGAAGTTGTGTCCTCCCTATATTAAAGCTGCTATACAGAAGCTGCAAAACGAACTGGGTTGAAACATTTTTGACCCTCTTTAACAACATTCCAACATAACATTATAATTGATTGGGGAGATGAAAATTAATGATATATTTTTATGTGGTTCAGCCACAACTCTACTAAAACCTCAGCCAGTAATAGGTAGGCCAACCTTTGTCTGTATGATTGCTGCAGTACGTACATCACATTTGCTCACTATCAGAAAGTGCCAAACAGCCCTGGTGGAGTGAGGAGCTGTAAAGAGAAGCAGATGCTCTGTTTATATTCTAAAAATGTTTTAAGCTAGCTTGTTTTAAAGATTCTGTACTGCAGCTTTAAATGTTTTCTTAAAGCACACATACACTTATCAGTGTTTCTCAAACTTTTTACAGTGTGAGAAAATGTCAAGCTCTCAAGTACCACTATGAAAGCATGAAACTCATAAATCTTACAACACAAAATTAGTCTTATTGAATTAGTAAAATTAGTGTCTGCAGTAAAGATACATTCTACCACAGGCAAAGTTGCCTCTATTATTTATAGTTTTTTATTAATATTTTGTAATAATTTATTCTGTTTTGGGAGTATATTTTTATGTATCTGTATTATATTATACATTCACATTAAAAGTGAATCTCTGTCCATAAATTGCACTCAGTTTACTTTTTACTCACTATGAGCATCATTCATTATTCACCCCCAGTAATTAAGGTTAGGATATGTTTTTTTATATTCCAATCCATTCTTCTTTTGCAGCATTTAAATAACCTTTATCAGATTTGATGGTTTTGTTACAGATTTTTCAAAAAAGTGTTTTGTTTTTCTTTCACAAATGTGGGGATTAAATTTGTGTTAAAATGTACAAAACACTGATGTCACAGAGAGACTTGATGAATTTAAAAATCTTATGATTTTATAAAGAAATTTGCAGACTTGATCAGAGATGGTAAAATTTTGATGATTGATAACGGAGACGAAGACAACAGACAACGAGGACAGGGAGGAACAGGGGTTTAAATGCACCAAGGAGACAGTCAGAAAGAACTCAGGACAACTGGAGACATTTAAGGATGCAGGGACTGACAGAGACGGGGAAGGAGTCTCATCCTGATGTGTAACATTTATCTTGCCTGACTGGGCAGCTCTCTGGGTGCTCAGCACCCCCAAAGCTCTGATCCTAGAATCGCCCCTGCCACCATCATAATGCTACATGTCAATACAGAATTTTGATTAATAAATAAATAAAATAAAATTGGAGAAAGAAAAAACTAAGACATGATTAAGATATGTATTATTTATTGACTCTATTTCATTGTAAGAAACTTTTGACGAGTCTCTTACATCAAAGTTGCATTTGAACATATTTAACACTAAATCACCATGATTAATTTTACCCTGATTTTATGGCAAGACATGATAAATTTAGCTAATGACTGACCACTGATGAGTGTAAAGCATTTTTTCTAAAAACATGCTTTTTCCAGCTTGTTAGCCAACCCAAAAGAACTTACAAACATATTTAATGACCAAGTAACCTCTTTGAATGCATGGCTAGCTTTGGTTGTAAGCTACTTATATTTTTGTGCAGTTTTTTTCTTTTGTTTGTTTGTTGTTGTTGAGCAACTGACAGTTGGCTTTTCATTTTGAATAAATTAAATTTAATATAGCTACAATAATTTTCATCTGTCAAATAGTGGCTAGAAAGTAATTAATTTATTAGTTATTTTAGCTAAGGTGTTTTTCACTAGATACAGTGTTACCAGCTTTACTGACTTTAAAACTGAGTGCACAAATTTGAACTTTGGATTTTACTTAGGACCAGCATTGGGACACAGATGGAAACTGCAAGGACACAAAGCCATGGGTGTACTATGTAAATACCTTGAATTGGTATGCATTGTAAGGCGAAAGAGAGTGAAAAACTGAGATTTTCTCACAAGTGTGTGAGTGAAATGAAAAGAAGTCTACTTTGCCTCCGAATCAGACTGGCATGTTTGCATGTGTGTGTATAGGTGTGAAGTCTTAAGCTGGGCGTATTTCTGCCTCTTTCAATATGCGTTCTTTTCAGTAGTGACATAGCTGTATAGAGGAGTGGAGTGCCACCTCTTTCCATTCAGTATAAGTTTCCACTTGTCTGCCTGTTGAATATTGTTCTCTCTTCTTTCCTGTCACATTATTCTTTAACCTTTCCCTAACTCCCTACACTCTACTTCATTTAACTGACTGTTATTGGTTTCTCTCCCACTCACTTTTCTTTTTACATTTCTCTTAGCATCATTCTGTCTTTTTATTTGCCTATAATAGCTTTTCTTTTTCCTCTTTCCCACCCCTCGTCTGTTTTTACTCTCTCCGTCTGTCCTTCACTTTGCCTTCCTGACACAACATACAGGTAGACGCGTTAATGATGCGCTTGAGTTTGGGTCTGCCTCCTCAGCATAGTCACCACAATATTTATCACATTATTATTTATTTACCGGGATGTTTAACATATCGTAGAATCTCCAATTCATCTCCTGTGTTTGCATTTTCATTTTTTTCCTTCTACGGCAACAATGTCCTAATCAAGGGAAGAAATATGCTGACTTGTTTTCCTCTTACATTTCTGTCTACTAGCCGAGTGAAAGCATCATCTTGGTAAACTGTAAACAATTATAGCGAAAATATCCAATTCTTTGCATATTTATGCATGTTTAGTTTCATACATGAATGTATTTAGGTTCACTCTGTGTGCATCTGTTAACAGTGGCAAATGTCAGTATTTGTGCAGTACCTATGCAAGAATGTGATGACCTCGGTGAACGTCAAATACAGTTTGAAAATATGGTTTTAAAATTTAAATTGACAAAATAAATATGTTATACATAGTAATGTGTTTTTTATTTTTTAAATCAAGACCATATTTCCACAATCACGCTTAGTACATCAGATAACTGAAACAATAGCCCAAAAGTAGATACAGTGTCAATTCTAATTATTCTTGCTATGAAAAAACATGCAAACGGACTGCCTTAAAAAAATAAGTGGAATAGGAAACATATGTACTTTTTAAAACCAAACTAACCAATTGCCTTAAAAGACAAAACAGGTATTACTAGTTTTATTAAGCTGTTTCAGAAATCTATAGAAAAAAATAAAACAGGTCCATTCTTCTGCAAATCCTGTGGGATTAATGAACTGTTTCTGATATGCATTCTTTTATGTATCTTATTTCTAAAACAACTGACACTGTTTATCTGAATGTAATTTACATCAGTGTAGGCAGCAGTAAAAGCTTTTTATAGCTTTTTAAATGTTTCATGACATTTATAGGTGAGGCAGAAACCGCAGTTAATCAGCTAAATTAGCGCTGTTGATAAAAAGTCAAAAAACAACATTTAGTTTAATGCATGATAGTTTAAAACCACTTCAAGAAACTGTTTAAACATTTCTTTAATTATATTCAAACTGTCAAAGCTTATAAATCTAAAAGTCTTCCTATTTAGCCTCATTCATTATATGAATTAATATGAATATGTTTTTCACTCTGATGCTCTTTACTTTTACACCATACAGACTGATGCCAATTTGAAATACTCTTCTTTTTCTTACGTCAGCTTTAGCACATTTTAGTGTGTCGCTAAAATAATAAATAAAATAATACTGTTTCCTTTGTCCGAACCTAGGACATCAATTTTTAATCTCACACAGCATTTTTGTTGCTGTTATTTTTCACTGATGATTTTTCTCAGAATTTTAGAAGAAATAGTAATCATCTGGCTTGAAGTCATACAGCTTGCTCTGTTACAACCCGCTAATGTTTATTTGTAGTTTAATGAGCAATATAGCATTTGGTTAAACTGCATCACACCTTTGCAATTCAACACTTTCAAAATAGCTCTCAGGCTGTGCTGCAGACTGCAGCAGTAAATGACAGATCTTTGAGTTTGGTCCATATACTGTGAGTATCAACACCATAAAATAGTATCAGCGCTGAGGGTCCTGCTATTCATTGATGTTTTCAATCATTTTAAAAATCTGCTAATTTGTTGTCATGAAACTGAAATGAATATATATTATTTTCTGTGGTGATTATAATAGCTCTTGACCTATTCTGAATATGATACATTCACTAGCATTTAATTTTCTAATGATTAAATTTTTTTCTATACCATGGAAAAGTAATCAGCGCATAGCTTTGATACGATGACAATTGGCTAAACTGCCTTGCATTTGAGATGCTGCAGGAAAAAACAATGTTTTTAATAAAAAAAAAAACAGTCAGTGGCTGTTATCGCATAAATTGTTTAAGAAAACTGACCAATATGGACTTGACTTGTTTTTGAAATAAACAATTCATTAAAAAAAAAAAGACTGATCAAATCTGAAACTCACCCATTAACCAGTTAAATCCTTGAACATTAACATATATCAAAGAATTTTATTCGCTTACAATATTGTTTATTTTGATTTTTATTCTATTATTGTTATTATTTGGTTTTTTTTATCCTATCCTGCCTGACAGCTTTTGAATTATGATCTGAATGCACCATCATGTGCTCTATAATCCTCTTGTTTTATCTTTACTTATTTAATTATTTTTATGCGTTTTATTTCAGTTATTATATTATATTATATTAAATGTACTATTGTATAGCATACTGTGACAACATCTAAGCTGAAAGGGAGGAGAAAAAAGCGGAGGGGGATAGCAGAATATATTAAAAGGATAGAGCACAAATAGAAATGCACAATGTATCGCCAACTGCACCAACTGTAAAAAAAAAACACTGGGAAGAAAGAAAAAAGAAAAAAACACTAGCAGCATCTGGAGCACAACAAATATGAAAATGCATTGATACATGAATCAAAATTCTTTTACATCGGGAGACAGACACTACCTCTACTTTTAAGATTCAATTCAATTCAATTCAATTTTATTTATATAGCGCCAAATCACAACAACAGTCGCCTCAAGGCGCTTTATATTGCACAGTATATCCTACAATAATAGATACAGAGAAAACCCAACAATCATATGACCCCCTATGAGCAAGCACTTTGGCGACAGTGGGAAGGAAAAACTCCCTTTTAACAGGAAGAAACCTCCGGCAGAACCAGGCTCAGGGAGGGGCGGGGCCATCTGCTGTGATAGGTTGGTGAGAGAAGGAAGACAGGATAAAGACATGCTGTGGAAGAGAGACAGAGATTAATAACAGATATGATTCGATGCAGTGAGGTCTATTAACACATAGTGAGTGAGAAAGGTGACTGGAAAGGAAAAAAGCAATGCATCATGGGAATCCCCCAGCAGCCTACGTCTATTGCAGCATAACTAAGGGAGGATTCAGTGTCACCTGGTCCAGCCCTAACTATATGCTGTAGCAAAAAGGAAAGTTTTAAGCCTAATCTTGAAAGTAGAGATAGTGTCTGTCTCCTGAATCCAAACTGGAAGCTGGTTCCACAGAAGAGGGGCCTGAAAACTGAAGGCTCTGCCTCCCATTCTACTTTTAAATGCTCTAGGAACAACAAGTAGGCCTGCAGTGCGAGAGCGAAGTGCTCTAATAGGGTGATATGGTACTACAAGGTCATTAAGATAAGATGGGGCCTGATTTTTTAAGACCTTGTATGTGAGGAGCAGGATTTGAATTCAATTCTGGATTTAACAGGAAGCCAATGAAGGGAAGCCAAAACAGGAGAAATCTGCTCTCTCTTTCTAGTCCCTGTCAGGACTCTTGCTGCAGCATTTTGGATCAGCTGAAGGCTTTTCAGGGAGTTTTTAGGACATCCTGATAATAAGGAATTACAGTAGTCCAGCCTGGAAGTAATAAATGCATGAACTAGTTTTTCAGCATCACTCTGAGACAGGATATTTCTAATTTTAGAGATGTTGCACAAATGGAAGAAAGCAGTCTTACATATTTGTTTAATATGTGCATTGAAGGACATGTCCTGGTCAAAAATGACTCCAAGGTTCCTCACAGTGTTACTGGAGGCCAAGGTAATGGCATCCAGAGTAAGAATCTGCTTAGATACCATATTTCTAAGATTTTCAGGGCCGAGTACAATAACCTCAGTTTTATCTGAATTAAGAAGCAGAAAGTTAGCGGCCATCCAGGTCTTTATGTCTTTAAGACATTCCTGCAGTTTAACTAATTGGTGTGTGTTACCTGGCTTCATGGACAGATAGAGCTGGGTGTCATCTGCATAGCAGTGAAAATGTATGCTATGTCTTCTAATGATGTTGCCTAAGGGAAGCATGTATAATGTAAACAGAATTGGTCCTAGCACTGAACCCTGTGGAACACCATAATTGACCTTAGTGGGTGAAGAGGACTCTCCATTTACATGTACAAATTGGAGTCTATTAGATAGATATGATACAAACCACTGCAGTACAGTACCTGTAATACCTACAGCATGTTCTAATCGCTCTAATAGGATATTATGGACGACAGTATCGAACGCAGCACTAAGGTCTAGCACAGAGATGAGTCCACTGTCAGAGGCCATAAGAAGATCATTCGTAACCTTCACTAAAGCTGTTTCTGTGCTGTGATGAGCTCTGAAACCTGACTGAAACTCTTCAAATAAGCCATTCCTCTGCAGATGATCTGTTAGCTGTTTGACAACTACTCTTTCAAGGATGTTTGATATGAAAGGAAGGTTGGAGATTGGCCTGTAATTAGCTAAGACAGCTGGGTCTAGAGATGCTTTTTGAGTAAAGGTTTAACTACAGCCACCTTGAAGACCTGTGGTACATAGCCGATTATTAGAGATAGGTTGATCATATTTAAGATTGAAGCATTAATTAATGGCAGGACTTCTTTGAGCAGTTTTGTAGGAATGGGGTCTAAAAGACACGTTGATGGTTTGGAGGAAGTAATTATTGAAGTTAACTCAGAAAGATCAATTGGAGAAAAAGAGTCTAAATGAATATCAATGGTACTGAAAGTAGCTGTAGATAATATTACATCTGTGGGATGATTATTGGTAATTTCTTCTCTAATGACAAGAATTTTATTTGTGAAGAAGTTCATGAAATCATTACTAGTTAACGTTAAAGGGATGGTTGAGCTCAATAGAGCTCTGACTGACTGAGCTTACGAGTTATCTGCTTTAGGCTACGTGTTTGAGAATTATACCACGGAGTCAGGTACTTCTGATTTGAGGCCTTAGTTTTCACAGGAGCTACAGTATCCAGAGTCGTACGTAGTGAGGAGGTAAAATTATGAACAAGATAATCGCAGCTGCTCTGCTCTGTGTTGGTACAGGGCATTGAAGATGATAACAGTGGGTGGATTATATTCTTAAACTTAGTTACAGCACTTTCAGAAAGACATCTACTGTGATAAAGTCTAGTCCCCACTGCTGTGTAATCAATTATTGTAAATGTAAATGTTATCAGGAAATGATCAGACAGCAGAGGGTTTTCAGGAAACGCTGTTAAATGTTCAGTTTCTATGCCATATGTTAAAACAAGATCTAGAGTGTGATTAAAGTGGTGGGTGGGTTCTTTTACATTTTGACAGAAGCCAATTGAGTCTAATAACAGATTAAATGCGATGTTGAGGCTGTCATTTTTAGCATCTACATGGATGTTAAAATCACCCACAATAATTATTTTATCTGAGCTGAGCACTAAATCAGATAAAAAGTCTGAGAAATCAGAGAGAAACTCTGTGTAAGGCCCAGGTGGACGATAGATGATAACAAGTAAGACTGGTTTCTGAGTTTTACAGCTGGGGTGGACAAGGCTAAGCATCAGGCTTTCAAATGAATTAAAAGTCTGTCTTGGTCTTTGGTTGATTAATAGGCTGGTGTGAAAAATTGCTGCCACACCGCCCCCTCGGCCTGTGCTTCGAGATTTCTGGTAGTTAGAATGACTCGGGGGTGTTGATTCATTTAAACTAACATAATCATCCTGCTGCAACCAGGTTTCTGTAAGGCAGAGTAAATCGATTTGTTGATCAATTATTAAGTCATGTACTAACAGAGACTTGGAGGAGAGAGACCTAATATTTAATAATCCACATTTCATTGTTTTACTCTTTGGTTCAGATGTGGATACTGTATTGTTCTTTCTTTGTGATTTTTTATGTTGAAGTTGTTTGTTGCTGATCTTTGGTTTGTTTTTTGTCTGTTTGGGAGCTGACACAGTCTCAATGGAGATGGGGTTTTGGGGGGTAGCAGGAGGAGAGAAGCTGCAGAGAGGCGTGTAAGACTGCAACTCTGCTTCCTGGTCCCAACTCTGGATAGTCTTCAAACTTTCCTTTTTGCTAAAGCATATAGTTAGGGCTGGACCAGGTGACACTGAATCCTCCCTTAGTTATGCTGCAATAGACGTAGGCTGCTGGGGATTCCCATGATGCATTGCGTTTTTCCTTTGCAGTCACCTTCTTCACTCACTATGTGTTAACAGACCTCTCCGCATTAAATCGGACCTGCTATTAATCTCTGTCTCTCTTCCACAGCATGTCTTTATCCTGTCTTCCTTCTTCACCCCAACTGGTCGCAGCAGATGGCCCCGCCCCTCCCTGAGCCTGGTTCTGCCGGAGGTTTCTTCCTGTTAAAAGGGAGTTTTTCCTTTCCACTTTCGCCAAAGTGCTTGCTCATAGGAGGTCATATGATTATTGGGTTTTTCTCTGTATCTATTATTGTAGGATCTACTGTACAATATAAAGCGCCTTGAGGCGACTGCTGTTGTGATTTGGCGCTATATAAATAAAAATTGAATTGAATTGAATTTTCAAATATCTCATTTCTCTTTAAAAAAGTTTCTGGCTGATGTTCTGGATGGGCTGCTGCTGTCCTTTCTCTCCTTGACTCCTAGACCCACCTCAGAGGCATCCGTTTGTACTGTAAAGGGAAGGTTTAAATCTGGACAGTGCAAAACAGGTTTCCGACACACACAGGCTTTCAAACCACTGAATGTATTCTCTGTCTCTTTAGTCCACTTGATCTTTGTAGGACTTGACTGTCTTGTCATGTCAGTTAATATAACTGTTTTTGATGAAAAGTTGAGAATTAGTCGACGCTACAACACAGAACGAACACCATCCCCACAGACACAGTGGCCAGGGAAGCAGAAGGACATCACATCAAGAAGGCCCTGAGTAAATGTGCTTATCCCAGCTAGACTTTTGTCAAAGCTCTCCGATCCAGGAGATCCAGGAGTATCGGAACATCTGAGACACATTTTTTCTAAACACTGTGTCTCTGTGGCTTTAAACCCCAAAACAAGCTGAGCCAAAAATTGGTCCCCCGACACAAACAGAGTAACATAGTGTACGCTGTTAAGTGCCAGGAGGATTGCCAAGATTTATACATTGGGGAAACCAAACAACCTCTGGCGAAGTGGATGGACCAACACAGAAGAGCTTCCTCGTCAGCGAGGACTCTGCAGTCTATTTACACCTACAGGCCAGTGGACACTCTTTCAATGATGAGGATGTACACATCCTGGACAGGGAGGAACGCTGGTTGGAGCGCGGAGTCAAGAAGGCCATTTACGTGAAAAGGGAAAGACCATCTCTGAATCGAGGAGGGGGCCTAAGGGTACATCGGTCACCATCTTACAATGCTGTGATTGCAGCCATTCCCCAACTCTCTGTGAATGGGACTCATGGCCACTCAATCAGTGGTCTTTGATCAGTGGTTGTTGATCAATGATCATGAGAATTTGCATAACTATGATGAAGGAAATGACCTCCCAGCCCATTGTTCCTTCAGTGGACTGGTTTCAGTCATTATGCAAATGTACTGTTTATAAGATTGGGGAAACCTGAACACTTGATGGTTATTCCGAGGGTCTGGCAAATAAGGCTAATATGTAACTGGGCGCGTCTTCATTGTGATTTCATATGGTCTCTGCCACTTCGCAAGAAGACTGCTCTCAGAAGTAGAATTGTCTGCCCTTTACAGAAAACCTTTCTGCTTGAAGCTTTATCATGTGTCTGCTTCAGCTGTTGTTGAGCATGAGCCAGATAATTGTTAGCAAATTCCTGTTTGCAGTTTGTCTCTCATTTTGAGGACTTGAGTTCACTAAACCACTGCTCTGACAGGGAACCCTACCAAGCTTCTTTCTGAACATCCATTGGACCTCTGACAGGATGCCCATACAGTAGTTGGAATGGTTCTGAGTCAAGCCTGTTTTTTTCTTGTGTAGTGGGAAATGGTTCTGGAGTAGGTCCTCTTGAGGAAGCAGATATAGATGGTTGAACTTCCATTAGCTGACACTCATGATTCTCCTGCTGCACCTGCTGTCCAAGCTGGGCAAACTGATGCCGAATTTGCTTCCATCTATCCTCCTGGAGCTTGTGCTCCTGCTCCAGTTTAGTATCATTCAGCCTGTTGCTGCATCAGAGATATCAAAAATCCGGTCAGTTCAGCTACATTCTCTCTTCCAGTATAATGGCCACTTACTGCCCCTTGTTGGTCACTGGCATCTTGTAATTCATCTGTTTCACATTCTGGAACAGATGAATTACTGGAACTCTTTGCTCGGGTAGACATCTTCTCCCCTCCCTCTTAACTGGCCTTGAGTCCCTCCACTGCCACCAAATGTGAGATAACTTGGCCAAAGTGACTGAAGAAGGGCAGGAGACAGATGCTGTCCAGTGTAGCAGGTGATTTACACTAACTGTGACTAAAAATATTTACAAAAATTAAAAAAAATCAATAACTCAAAAGTTTATTTGATCCAGATCAACATAACTGAATGTAAACCAACCAAAATTTTGGACAAATGGTGTTCTCACCCACTTTGTCACAAGGACACTCAGATTCCAGATAAGCCCCATTTGTTACTTACTTGTCAAAGGCTAGCAACAAACTAAGAGTTTAAACAACTAAGTTGGGAACTCAGATGCACAGGAGAATGCCAAAATCAAAACTAACTTACACAAAACTAATTACTAACCAATAAAATATTAACATTTCATAAATTCAAAAGAACGAGCAAAGAGTCCAGCAAAAACTGGGTGGAAGATCCAGGACCAGTTTGGATTCAGCAGACATACAGACTTCCTTCTTTAAGAATAGGCTCCAAAATGTATTTTTGATAAACCATGTAGTCTGTGACATACTATAGTATAGACTGTCACAAGAAGGAAAATAAACAATTCTTTATATCTACCAAAATTACAATAAGGAGAAGCTCAATGCACAGCAAGCTCAGTGTAAAGAAATGCAAAAATGCTCCAATGGCCCTTTAGAGATGATGAAATCCATCTTACTGGTAACTGTATGATGAAACCTCCACTACTGTTTGTAGATTGGCAGGAAGATAGTAGGGAAAACATTATTAGCACATTATTTCCATATGCTCTGGAAACAAAGCATTTGTAAATGTCCCATTCTTGTTAATTTTTATGCAGTCTGACTGGCACATATCTAAAACGGTTGTCGTGTGGAACATATCCCTGCTCTTTGTTGTTTAGAGTCCTATATTCAGTATTTTCTTTAAGCAGCGTGGAAAATATAGTTCCTGCATGAATGCCATTTAACGGGTAAAATTTGTAGGAATAGTGAAATGCTGTCATTATGTGGTGTTATGGCCATGGGTAATGATGCAAAGTAACTGCTCTTGCACTGTTGGAGAATAATGACTGAATTCACACAGAAGCCATTTCTCCACATGGAGGAATAGTGTTTAGAGAACCTAATATTTATGATCATCTGTTCTTTGATGTATTGTGCGCTTAAAGTTCTTCTCTGTGTTTTTGCTTTGCAAGTGTATGTCAGAGATGTCAAACCGATTTACAATGTGCTGTTAACTTTTTTAGGCACTTTCAAAGCAATTCAAAAGGTAACTTTAGTAAAATATAACAAACATAAGGCAGTGAATTACCAATATACAGTGATGGGAATAACGGCGTTACAAGTAACGGCGTTACTAACGGCATTACTTTTTTCAGTAACGAGTAATCTAACTAATTACTATTCCTATCGTTACAACGGCGTTACAGTTACTAACAAGGAAACGCGGTCCGTTACTATTTTTCAACAAACAGACGGTTGAAGCTGTGTTCAGCTTACCGCATCTAATATCAGTTGCATGGAAGTAGCTGTAAGTAATCTGGACGCTACAGCTTTAAGCAGCTGCGCGCTCCCGCGGACGGTAATCACGATCACTGTCTAGCACAACACCTGAAGCTAAGGAGGCAAAACAATCGCATGAGTGCTGCTGTTTGACTGAGGAAGAATAAAGTAGTCGTGGTAAGCCAATTACATGACCACTTAAAGACAAAGCAACAAGGTGATATATACCAGTTTTTAAATTGTGTTGATAGGCCACGTAAAACCAGAGTCATGATAAACAATATATACGCGGCGTTTTTTCCTCAATAGTTTTGCCACGTTAGCGCTTAGCAAGCACTCTCTGCTTATGAGCAAAAAAACAAAACAAAAAAAAGTTTTAGGAGTGACGGAGAGAGAAAGAGAGAGAGAGAAAGAGAAAGAGAGAGAGAGAGGGAGAGAGAGAAAGAGAGAGAAAGAGAGGAAGAGAGAGGGAGAGAGAGAAAGAGAGAGAGCAGGAAAAGAGAGAGAGCGAGTTTTGAGATGTGAGATTTGTGACGTGACAATTAATATTTGCATTTGAAGTTATGAAATATGATTCATTAAACATGTTTATGGTTGTTACAGTAAAAATATAACTTTTTCTACTGTGATTTTATGTTTTTTGTCTGATTTTAGATCAATTCTGGTTATACAGTATGACAAAATGAGAACATAACTGTAAATTCAGGCACGTGAGGTTGTGCTAAAAAGAATGATACCAAACAAGGCAAAGTAAATAGTTTTTAAAGGTAAAATGTGGAGGGAAATCAAGAGTAGTAAAAAAATGGCCAATTATACCCTGGACGCCAGGGGGTTAAACGTTCTTTGCTTTTTTTTAAGTAACGCAATAGTTACTTTCCCAAGTAATTAATTACTTTTAGAATATTGTAACTCAGTTACTAACTCAGTTACTTTTTTGAAGAAGTAACTAGTAACTATAATTGAATTACTATTTCAAAGTAACTTGCCCAACACTGCCAATATATGCATGCTAATGTGTAAAACCATAGAAGGAAAGCTTTGAGCCTGGGTAAGGAGCCTGGGGGGAGCTTGGAGCAGATTCACTGCCCATTCTGGTTGAAAGGAGGTAGATGACATAGTTCAGGCATCCAATTAGATTCAAGATTCAAAGCGTTTATTGTCATGTGTACCAAGAAAAGTATTTCTATGCACAATGAAATTCTTTCTCTGCTGTCCACACATAGATGCGGGTTAATATGTACAAATAGATAAAATACAAATAACATGAATAAATAAATGGAGACAAAAAAAAATGGAAGTATTAAATAGATTTATGTGCAAAAGAGCTATGAGTTTAATATGCTGGTTGATATGTGAGATGACCTGATGTGCAATAATTATTATTACTGTTAAAATAGGTCAGCTGTTCAGGAGTCTGATAGCAGTGGGGAAGGAGGAGTTGTTGAGTCTGGATGTTCTGGATTTCACACTTCTAAACCTTTGTCCCAAGGGCAGAAGTGTGAACAGTCTGTGTTGGGGGTGTGTGGGGTCTTTGAGGATGGAGGCAGCTCTCCTCTGGACTCTGCGATGGTAGATGCTCTGCAGAGAGGGCAGCGGACTCCTGATGATCTTCTCCACAGTTGTTATCACTCTCTGCAGGAGTTTGCGGTCGATAGCAGTAGTGCTGCCATAACATCCAGTGATGGAGCTGGTCAGTGTGCTCTCCACAGTGCAGCTGTAGAAGCTGCTGAGGATCTTGGCCGACATTCCAAATTTCCTCAGCCTCCTCAGGAAATACAGCCGCTGCTTGACCAGCTGTGTGGTGTTCAGTGTCCAGGTAAGGTCCTCAGAGATGTAGACACCCAGGTACCTAAAGCTGTTCACCCTCTCCACTTCAAGGCCCCAGATAAACAGCGGCTGGTGAGGCCTCCTCTTCTTCCTCGTGTCAACTATCATCTCTTTTGTCTTATCAGTGTTGAGGATGAGGTGGTTGTCCTCACACCATGACATCAGACTAGCCACCTCTCTCCTATAAGCCGCTTCGTCCCCTTCAGTGATGCAATTAATCACTGCAGTGTCGTCCACAAACTTCAGTATGATGTTATCCCTATTGGAGGCGACACAGTCGTGGGTGTACAGGGTGTAAAGGACGGAACTGAGGACGCAACCGTGTGGAACGCCAGTGTTTGTACTAATGCTGGTTGAAGTCCCGTTGCCGATCCTGACAGAGTGGGGCCTGCCAGTCAAAAAGTTGTGTAGCCAGTCACATAGGGTGGGGTGTAGCCCGAGTGTTGCCAGCTTGTGAGTGAGTTTGTGTGGGATGACAGTATTGAAGGTGGAGCTGTAATCAACAAAAGGTACCCTGATGTATGAGCGTGTGAGTGAAGGGCAGCAGCGATGGAGTCTCTGGTAATTGGTGATTCTGTTCTCAGACATGTGAAGCTAAAGACACCGGCAACCACAGTCAATTGTCTTCCAGGGGCCAGAGCAGGCGACATTGAAAGAAAATTTAAAACTGCCTTCTAAGGGTAAACGTAAATTCAGTAAAATCATAATTCACGTCGGCAGTAATGACACCCGGTTACGCCAATCGGAGGTCACTAAAATCAATATTGATTTTATTATTGAGACTGTGTCAGCTCCCAAAAAGACAAAAAACAAACTAAAAACCAGCAATAAACAACTTCAACATAAAAAAACACAAAGAAAGAACAATACAGTATCCACATCTGAACCAAAGAGTAAAACAATGAAATGTGGATTATTAAATATTAGGTCTCTCTCCTCCAAGTCTCTGTTAGTACATGACTTAATAATTGATCAACAAATCGATTTACTCTGCCTTACAGAAACCTGGTTGCAGCAGGATGAGTATGTTAGTTTAAATGAATCAACACCCCCGAGTCATTCTAACTACCAGAAACCTCGAAGCACAGGCCGAGGGGGCGGTGTGGCAGCAATTTTTCACACCAGCCTATTAATCAACCAAAGACCAAGACAGACTTTTAATTCATTTGAAAGCCTGATGCTTAGCCTCGTCCACCCCAGCTGTAAAACTCAGAAACCAGTCTTACTTGTTACCATCTATCGTCCACCTGGGCCTTACACAGACTTTCTCTCTGATTTCTCAGACTTTTTATCTGATTTAGTGCTCAGCTCAGATAAAATAATTACTCTATGTGATTTTAACATCCATGTAGATGCTAAAAATGACAGCCTCAACATGGCATTCAATCTGTTATTAGACTCAATTGGCACCTCTCAAAATGTAAAAGAACCCACCCACCACTTTAATCACACTCTAGATCTTGTTTTAACATATGGCATAGAAACTGAACATTTAACAGTGTTTCCTGAAAACCCTCTGCTGTCTGATCATTTCCTGATAACATTTACATTTACAATAATTGATTACACAGCAGTGGAGAGTAGACTTTATCACAGTAGATGTCTTTCTGAAAGCGCTATAACTAAGTTTAAGAATATAATCCACCCACTGTTATCATCTTCAATGCCCTGTACCAACACAGAGCAGAGCGGCTATCTGAACACTACTCCAACAGAGGTCGATTATCTTGTACATAATTTTACCTCCTCACTACGTACGACTCTGGATACTGTAGCTCCTGTAAAAATCAAGGCCTCAAATCAGAAGTACCTGACTCTGTGGTATAATTCTCAAACACGTAGCCTAAAGCAGATAACTCGTGAGCTGGAGAGGAAATGGCGTGTCACAAATTTAGAAGATCATCATTTAGCCTGGAGAAATAGTTTGCTGATTTATAAGAATGTCCTCTGCAAAGCCAGAACATCTTACTATTCATCACTGATTGAAGAAAATAAGAACAACCCCAGGTTTCTCTTCAGCACTGTAGCCAGGCTGACAAACAGTCAGAGCTCTACTGAGCCAACCATCCCTTTAACATTAACTAGTAATGACTTCATGAACTTCTTCACAAATAAAATTCTTATCATTAGAGAAAAAATTACCAATAATCATCCCACAGATGTAATATTATCTACAGCTACTCTTAGTACCATTGATGTTAAGTTACTCTTTTTCTCCAATTGATCTTTCTGAGTTAACGTCAATAATTACTTCCTCCAAACCATCAACGTGTCTTTTAGACCCCATTCCTACAAAACTGCTCAAAGAAGTCCTGCCATTAATTAATTCTTCGATCTTAAATATGATCAACCTATCTCTAATAATCGGCTATGTACCACAGCCCTTCAAGCTGGCTTCAGTTAAACCTTTACTTAAAAAGCCATCTCTAGACCCAGCTGTCTTAGCTAATTATAGGCCAATCTCCAACCTTCCTTTCATATCAAACATCCTTGAAAGAGTAGTTGTCAAACAGCTAACAGATCATCTGCAGAGGAATGGCTTATTTGAAGAGTTTCAGTCAGGTTTCAGAGCTCATCACAGCACAGAAACAGCTTTAGTGAAGGTTACGAATGATCTTCTTATGGCCTCTGACAGTGGACTCATCTCTGTGCTTGTCCTGCTAGACCTCAGTGCAGCGTTCGATACTGTCGACCATAATATCCTATTAGAGCGATTAGAACATGCTGTAGGTATTACAGGTACTGTACTGCAGTGGTTTGTATCATATCTATCTAACAGACTCCAATTTGTACATGTAAATGGAGAGTCCTCTTCACACACTAAGGTCAATTATGGTGTTCCACAGGGTTCAGTGCTAGGACCAATTTTATTTACATTATACATGCTTCCCTTAGGCAGCATCATTAGAAGACACAGCATACATTTTCACTGCTATGCAGATGACACCCAGCTCTATCTATCCATGAAGCCAGGTAACACAGACCAATTAGTTAAACTGCAGGAATGTCTTAAAGACATAAAGACCTGGATGGCCGCTAACTTTCTGCTTCTTAATTCAGATAAAACTGAGGTTATTGTACTCACATTACGCCATAGCGCACTCGCTGTTTGCTTGGAAGTTTAGGGGGTTTTTTCGCTGTAAAAAGAAGTTTTCTTCCCACACACAACGGACACTAATGTTTTTGTCACTTTTTATGGAATCAAACTCAAAATAAGGTCAGTACTTCCACGCTTTAAACGCTGCACGCTCATACTCTCTCCCGCACTGTCCATTGTTGATCTGCACACAGCTGTTGTCACGAACGTCGCACTCGCTTACGTCACTGTCATGAGACATTCTCGCAAAAAATCATGGTTTTAGTAATGCAGTAACGCAGCGTTCCTACGAGAAAGTAACGGTAATCTAATTACCGTTTTTCCAATAGTAATCCCTTACATTACTCGTTACTTGTAACACGTTACTGCCCATCTCTGCATACAAGGTCTCAAATAATCAGGCCCCATCTTATCTTAATGACCTTGTAGTACCATATCACCCTATTAGAGCACTTCGCTCTCACACTGCAGGCCTACTTGTTGTTCCTAGAGTATTTAAAAGTAGAATGGGAGGGAGAGCCTTCAGTTTTCAGGCCCCTCTTCTGTGGAACCAGCTTCCAGTTTGGATTCGGGAGACAGACACTATCTCTACTTTTAAGATTAGGCTTAAAACTTTCCTTTTTGCTAAAGCATATAGTTAGGGCTGGACCAGGTGACACTGAATCCTCCCTTAGTTATGCTGCAATAGACGTAGGATGTCAGGGATTCCCATGATGCATTGAGTTTTTCCTTTCCAGTCACCTTTCTCTCTTTTTTTTTTCTTTTTTTTTAACCTGTCCCGTTTGGTTCTTTTGCCATCAGAATTATTGTCTAAAGGTGAAGAAAGATGCCCAACGGATTTACTTTACCAAATGGACCATCCCAGCCTTGCCGTAATGGGCCATTTGATTCACCTTTTATTGTTTATTTTATTTTCACTTGCAGAATACGGGACAGACTTGACTGGGGGAAGAAAAGGGGAGAAAGAAAGAGGGAAAGAAAAACAGCGGGGAAGAGGGACGGGGGAAAAGGGCAAAAAACCAAAAACCAACAGAATAAGCAGACAAAAAATACATATATCGATCACCTGGATCACCTGTTGAGAAAGAAAGAAGAAAGCAAGCAGAAGAAAACGAGAGTAATAAACAACATCACAATGATCTATGGGAATATGACAGTAAATACTAAATATTAAACATTATTGTGCAGTACGTAAGATCGACAGCGCACAGTGTGCTTTGAGGTAAGAGCCAAAAAGGGTGTAGTTTGTGTGTGATCACCTGTGTGTACACCTGTGAGCATGGACGCGCTTGTTTTTTTTTTTTAAAAGGTTCCTTCATGTAATGATCTGCTAGAGGGTGTGGGGGGGCCACTGCCCCGTCCTCCAGGGCATGATGCAGGTATGGAGGAGATCAAAACTCCAGACATCCAGAGGCCCCCAGAACACAAGAGACCAAGGAAGACCAACAGAGGGGCAGCCGCGTCACTATCCCAGAAAGAGCTGAGGAGAGTCCCAGATGAGGGGTCACTCAGCAGCCGCGGAGCAGAAGCCAGAGGGGGTTGCAGTGATGTGCCCGTGAGCTCCGCCGGCAGCCAGCTGTGCCTGAGTGACCGAGCCCCGGGCAGAGAGGCCGAGGGCACCCCGCCTCCGAAGTGGCCCGAGCGAGCCCCAGGCTCCAGGCCCCGATAAGCAGCCGCCAAGGAGTGAGCCGGTGTGTACCTGGGCGCCCACCCCCGGACACAGAGAACCACCAATGCACCGATGTCTGAGGGCGTCCGCCACCGGCAGGGGAAGTGGTGGGGGGAGATAGGCCTCCAAACCTTGGAGGGCCTGAGATGTCCCCAGAGAGGTGGCGTCTGATACCCAACCTGACATATAGACACAGACATACAGGCACACACAGATCCATTCCCACCCTCATGCTCTCATATACAATTATTCCACACTCAACCAACGTGGAGACAGACATAAAGAGACGCTGTACACACAAGTACACCAGTCAACTTTCTCACTCACTATGTGTTAATAGACCTCTCTGCATTGAATCATACCTGTTATTAATCTCTGTCTCTCTTCCACAGCATGTCTTTATCCTGTCTTCCTTCTCTCACCCCAACCGGTCGCAGCAGATGGCCCCGCCCCTCCCTGAGCCTGGTTCTGCCGGAGGTTTCTTCCTGTTAAAAGGGAGTTTTTCCTTCCCACTGTCACCAAAGTGCTTGCTCATAGGGGGTCATATGATTGTTGGGTTTTTCTCTGTACCTATGAAGCACCTTGAGGTGACTTTTGTTGTGATTTGCCGCTATATAAATAAAATTGAATTGAATTGAATTGAACTGAATTGATACTGCATACTGCAGGGGATCCAGAGTGTCTGGGATGCTGCTCTGGATGTATGCCAGCACCACTCTCTCAAAAAACTTTGTAATGATTGCAGTGAGTGCAACTGGTTTATAGTGATTTAGGCAGGTGGCTGGGCTTGTCTTGGGCAGAGGGATGATAGTTGTGGTTTTGAAGCATGTGGGGACGGTACTCTGGCTGAGGGAGAAATTGAAGATGTGAATGGTGGTATGCTCACAATCAAAGGCCAGCACTATCAGTTTCCAGAATGAATCAAGTGTCATCTGATGTTCTAAATTACAGCATTAAGCAGTAGGGATGGGTATCATTTAGGTTTTATCCGATACTGGTGCCAAACCGGTACTTTTGAAACGGTGCCGGTGCTTAAACGGTGCTCAAACGGGTGCTTAAAGAATGGAGAACACAAAATTGGTCCAAAAACCTCTCATGTTCACAGTGGCGTGTCCAGCGGGGTGGCCTGGGGGGGCACAGGCCACCCCCCCAACCAGACTGGCCACCCCAGGTGCCACCCCGAAGCTAAAACAATAAAATATCAAATGTACGATTATGTTTTCACAGTGAAGGTCAGATATCCGAGAGTAAGTGAATGCAGCATCGGCTTCTGCCCTATGAGCATCATGTTAGCAAAGGTAGGAGAGCCAAGCACGAAAGACGGCACCGCAGAAAACAATTTTTCGGTGACAGATTAACAGGTTAACATTGCTGGACTGGCCATCGGGCATACCGGGCATTTGCCCGGTGGGCGGATGACTTCTTTATTTATTTATTTAGTAACGGCATGAACAATGACAGGTGGTGGATTGTCCAGATGCTGGCCGATGTGTAAAAAAAACTCAGTCGTTTGGTGGTCGCTATGTCGGAGCTTCCACAGAGGCCAGCAGGTGGATGAGGGAAGGGGAGGCAGGAGGAGGAGAGACCCGAGGTGGTGAACTGAACTTCAGGTAAGAAGGTATGACCTGCAGTCTATCTGGGTCAGATATAAACCAAGTTTAGGTGGAGTTTATTTTTGTTATGCTGACTTTTTACAGTCAGTTACAATAACTTGTACTGCGTGCTAGCTAGCATGACGGAGTTTCTGTACAGCTGGGCGGGTGCTGTGATGTTACTGATAGTGACCTTTATTTCATTCATAAGGTTAGTAGAGTTGCCAACCGTCCCATAAAAAACAGAATCGTCCCGCATTCAGAGAAAATATTACGCGTTTCGTGTTGAGCTCAGAAGAGACGCAGTTTGTCCCGTACTTTAACTATAATGAAAAAAAGACACAAAGCTGGAGTTATTCTGTCTTTATGCTGTCAGCTGCCTCTTCTTCTCCTCTCATTCTCTCCCCCTCCCTCTCCTGTTCCTACTTCAATCATGAAACTGATCAATGATCAGCTGATCGGCTTTTCTCTCTTGTTTGTTTATCGCCCACTTTGCGCCAGAAAGAGGAAACTGGTGGATGTTGCGCTAAACAACAGCAGCACGTTTAAGCTTGATCAGCTGTTAGAATTTATTTAATAATAATTTCTAGTATCAGCTGATGTTTGCTGGAGCCACAGCTGTAAAGCTGCTGGTCATGATATCGGTTTGGATATGTGGTGAGAGGGAAACATGAAGATGAAACCAGGAGATGTCCTTACTGAATCATCAGAGCTGAACAGGTGATGGAGAAACAGGTTTACCTTTTAGGTGACATGAATGAGTTGAAGGGAAGTTATGAACTGTTTCTGAGAGACAAATAACACCAGGATCCTTTTCTACGTAGCTGACAGCTGGTAACTGTGCAGGGGCGGATCTAGCAAAGTTATGCCAGGGGGCCAGGTAGGGCATTAACAGGGAAAGGGGGCACAAAGATATACTTTTCTTTCTTATTCTCATTTAAAATATCTAGCTTTTATTAAATAATTATCTGAGTCTTGCGAACAAAGTTTTTATTTGACGTAAATTGTATAGAGATCATACATATACCAACAAGACCGTGTACATCACTGTCACAACAGCGTTTGTTTTCATTCAAAGGCTTTATGGCTTTAATACCTGTTGGGCCGGTCTCTAGTCAAAATGCCCGATTTCTTGTCCCAGTCCAACCCTGCAGGTTAATACTGGCAGTATCACCATGCCAGCTGACTGTATTTCATCATCAGCCAGTGTTGTTCTTTACACATCAGTATTACCAAAGTTTACCATAAGGCAGCATAGAAAGTATTTACTTGCTTTCAGGTTTCATTCAAATGTTAGTCTTTTCATTTGTTTCCCCACTTTTTTCCTGTTTCAAAATCAAACACCAGTTTGTAAGAAGATTATCTTCTTTTTTTAATAGGCAGATAAAGTTTTGCATTGGCTAATTTGCCAATTGTATGTTAAAAATGTTCGTATTTTAATATTCAAAAATGTTTTTGCCCAAAACATATGTGCACTATATTTCCATAAAAATACTATGCAAATATTACTGTCCTTGAATGTTGAATAAACACTGACAAAGCACTGATTGTATCTCTTGTACATTATCAGGGCAGTATCTAAAAACTTTGCACCGTAGTGGTTAAAATCTCATTCTAATAAGAGTTAAAAGCGCACTCGGTTATTAGGTTTATAGGGTTATTGAATTATGGTTAACGGTTGGTGGAATGTTTTTTTAACATTATCTGCCAATTACATCTGCCACCCTTCTCCAAATCTGTGCCCATACCTGCCCCCCCCAACAAAAAATTTCTAGACATGCCACTGCATGTTCAGCTGTTTTTTTTTTTTTGTAAAAAGATAACAATCTTAGCCTTTTCTGCAGCTATAGGGCATATATGGTCTCACTCTTGGCTGGAAGCAGTGCTTAAACAATGGAAAAAACACAAACTTTGTCCAAAAACCTCTCATGTTTAACTGTTTTCCACTTTTTCTTTGCTCATTTTAGCCTTTTTGGCCAGGGTGAAGGGAGTATCTGCCATCAAACAAGAAGACAGCCGCATGTAACTACCACGGTGTTTGCTAGTTCACCTTACATGCATTAATGTAATAATGTGGTTAGCCTACTCAACGTTAATTACACACGAACAACATGAAGCTACTCACGCAGAGGAGAACGGCTGCTGCTGCATCATCATCCTCATCATTTCTGCTACGCTGACAGGGCTAGGGGCCAGGACTCTACTCTTCGGGTTTTTGGGGGATGTTGCTAACTCCGGGTCCGATAACAGGCACTACACCCGCAGTAGATGTGCACGTGTGAGGTCTTGCAGCAAGCTATCAAACACGGCGCATTTCTCGGCTTTAAAAAAAAAACGCTATGCGTCGCCAGGTGTTTCATCAGATTTGAGGTGTTACCTCCTTTGACAGTATCACAGTATCACCTTAAAGCACTTGTTGCAGGCTGCTGAGCTTGCATCTTTTGCTGTGAAGTACAGCCAGACTTTTGACCGCTTTGCCTTGGGCATTTTTAATCTGTAGCTCTGCTCTAAAAGAACGTATGTACCTGGCCCCGCCTACTATCCTCGGAAACGTAAAATGATTGGCTAGAATTGGCTCAGGAAAAAAAAAGCACCGAAATAAAGCACCGAAATAAAGCACCGAAATGCGCGTTGCTTTTCGGTCTGTTTACTACCGTTTCGGACACCGGTACCCATCCCTATTAAGCAGTCATTTTCAAGGAAGTTCCCTGGGGCAGCAGTTGTGAATGCGACAAAAACGGTACAATAGGATAAGATACCTTGTCACCATGAGTACAGTAAACGTCCAGTGTTGCTCCAGAAAAGATTACATCTCGTGAAAGACTGTTAGATTCAGACAGTAATTTTTCTCTGGTTAGACAAGACAGAGCTACACAGAGATTATCTTCAACAACCACTACTATTGAAGGTTCTTGTTGCTGACATTCAAATACATTTTTATCATCCTCACTGACTTACACACAGCTAAGTCCGGCCCTCACCCGGTTCCAACTACCTCTCTCCCAGGTCCCTAACCTGCCTACTCTGGCAAAAGCTGGGGCCTAAGTAGCCTTGTATCGTCTGGGTATAGTCATTGTTTTCTACAACTAATTCAATTCTGATTCACAAGGTCCAGATTCAATTCAATCCCTGATGCCTCACCAAGAAAAATACAATGAAAGAATTATTTGTCCATATTTTCTAATACTTTGGGTCAATAATGATCACAATCAAACAAACAAATGTATATGCTCAACCAAATGGTTGAGCAGGCAGTCAAAGGGTTAATTTTGACTCAGACAGTCAGAAATATAATAATTCTGATCATGTATCAGTACATATTCATAATTTTATATCTTTGTATGAAAACAAAGCGGGCAGCACGGTGGCACGGTGGTTAGCACTGTTGCCGCACAGCAAGAAGGTCCTGAGTTCAATTCCAACATCAGGCCAGGGTCTTTCTGTGTGGAGTTTGCATGTTCTCCCCGTGTTTGCGTGGGTTCCCTCCGGGTACTCCGGCTTCCTCCCACCGTCCAAAGACATGCAGCTTGTGGGGATAGGTTAATTGGATAATCCAAATTGCCACTAGGTGTGAATGTGCGAGTGAATGTGAGTGTGAATGGTTGTCTGTCCCTGTGTGTTGGCCCTGCGACAGACTGGCGACCTGTCCAGGGTGTACCCCGCCTCTCGCCCTATGACAGCTGGGATAGGCTCCAGCGCCCCCCACGACCCTGAAAAGGATAAGCGGAAGCGAATGGATGGATGGAAAACAAAGCTGCCACTTGTGAGACATCATCAGCAGATACATTTGTGTCAAACTGAGGATAAAACACAGAAAAATATTAAGTATGAAAACATGAATTTTATAGCAGATAACTTTAAAAATATTCTGCTGTAGATCAAAAACGGAAGAAAACCATGAATCAACATATGAACATTACCTGATGCTGCTGAAGTGAAGCAGAGGAAAGTTAAAGAGGTTGATTAGAGACACGGCTAAGAGTTTCGGAATTTGGCAGAATTTGTAAAAGTTTAAATTTCTCCCGTATTGAACAGCAGAAATGAGGCTTTCTTGTTGGAGGCTATTTAAAAACAACAACAACAACAACAACAACAAAACAGCGGGGAACAGTGCTGTACACAACAGTAGACTTAATAAGCAAGCCAATAATGCAGAAAACAGAGATTTGAGATGGGAAACTGGTCTCGAAACACTGAGACAGGGAGAGAGAGCTGTGCAGGAAGTGTGATTTTATTGTGGTGGAAGCAAAACAGCAAAAGTAAGTGAGAATTCACGACAATGCTTATTAAACGTGAAGCTAGTTTTGATCTTCTTTTGCTGCTGGTTCAGTGAATTTTGGTCGGAGAGTGACGAAACCTGGAGCTTCAGAATCTGCGAGACATCTGCTTTCAGCACACGGGTCATGCTTTGTGTTTACATCTTTTTGCTGAATCTGTTTACCTGCTCTGCTATTTTAGCAGATATATTTGTGAGCTCTAAGCTGAGATTCTGGCATTTCTAGTAAAATACATTTATATTTAAAAATCATATTTAAAAGTTGTTTACATTTAATAACGGGTTTACAGACAGATCCTGTTATAAACAACCAGCCAGATACATGACATCACATAAATATGCATATTGTGAAATTAAAATAAACACATTAAAGAAAAAGTGGCCGGATGATCTGTGCCCACCCACAAATGTGAAAAAGCCAAAGAATGAAGATCTCCCTCCACATCATGCTGGAGAAAATGAGGACACGTTGGAGAATGAGAGGCTTTAGTTAGTCAATGAAGTAAATAAGAAGAATAACAAAGATAAATGTAGATAAAATGTCCAAAAATCTCAGTCTTGCATTCTTTCCCTGTCCCTGCAACAACCAGTTTATTAAATTGGTCTCTGGTAATTGTTTGGAACAGTTTTGTGACCCAGAATATAGCAGTATCACATGTACAGTCATTTATGACATTAGGACAATGTTTAATGTTTGAGGGGGAAAAGCCACAGTAAAGCAATTTGTTGCTCAATTATCCTTTAATGTACTAACAGGGTCTTAGAGGAGAGAGACCTCATCCACATTTCACTGTTTTACGCTTTGGTGCAGTTGTGGATACTTTAGTTTTTTTTGCCCATATTTGGTTTGTTTTTTGTTGGTTTGGGAGCTGACACAGTCTCCAAGGGGATGGGGTTTTGTGGGGATAACAGGAAGAGAAAAGCTGCAGAGAAGTGTGTAAGACTGCGGCTCTGCTTCTCGGTCCCATTTCTGGATAGTCTTGTTTTCAGAGCTTTAAAACTATGACCAAGAAGTTTCCCAACTGTGTAAAAGTCCATATCATTTCCTAGACAGCCAGCAATTTAAGGAGAACATGCAGCTAAACATTTCACTCCTGGTCCGATTGGGCAGGGGACCAGAGAAAACTACAGAGCTGTAGCTATTGATTCTTTTAGTAATCAAACAATCTATTGATTATTCCATTGATTAATCAGTTGGATAAGAAATAATACTAATAAATATTCAAAAGAGAAAAAATACATGTCTTTCAGAATGAACTACCCATTGGTTTTACATTTTAGAAACTACAGTGTCTTGAAGTTTAACTGCATACATCTGTCAAAAAAGCAAACAAAAATAAAACAACAAAATTTCCCACCATTCCTACTGCTTTACACTCAGCTGCAAACCGTTCCAAAGCGAGCTGGAGGCCATCACCCAATGAAGCCAACAGAACCACATCATCGGCGAAAAGCAGAGATGAGATTCTGAGACCACCCAATGGAAAGCCTTCTGCCACTTGGCTACACCTAGAAATTCTGTCCCTTAAAATTGCAAACAGAATCAGTGACAAAGGGCAACCCTGCCGGAGCCTATCACCCACCAGAAACGAGTCTGGCTTATTTCCGGCTATGCGGACACAGCTCTTACAACGGTTGTATAAGGATTGAATGGCCCGTAGCAATGATAATGATGATGTGTATGTGTTAGTCCCCATAGGGAAATTACTCCTCTGCATTTAACCCATTCACCCAGTGAAGCAGTGGGCAGCCACCAATGCAGCACCCGGGGAGCAGTGTGTAGGGACGGTACCTTGCTCAGGGGTACCTCAGGGTAGCCGTTCAGTGGACTCAAACCCCTGACCTTCCGATCATGGGGCAAGAACTCTACCTACTGAGCTATCCCTGCCCAAAGCAGGGCAGGGATAGCTTATGCAGCAATGGGACATAATGATGGGATGTCCGGCTCTTTTTAGAGAACCGGCTCTTGCGGCTCGGCTCACTAAAAAGAGTCGGCTCGGCTCGGTCATTGTGTTCTTGGGCAAGACACTTCACCCGTTGCCTACTGGTGGTGGTCAGAGGGTCCCGCAGTCTCGCCTCTGTCAGTGCGCCCCAGGGCAGCTGTGGCTACAATGTAGCTTGCCATCACCAGTGTGTGAATGTGTGTGTGAATAGGTGAATGACTGAATGTAGTGTAAAGCGCTTTGGGGTCCTTAGGGACTAAGTAAAGTGCTATACAAATACAGGCCATTTACCATTTCGGCTCCCAACCGGCTCTTCAGGTTGTTTTGTTGCTTTAATTAATTTATTATCAAAACAATATAAAATTATGCACAAAAGGAATTACTAATGTAAAAAAAAAAACATGGTTTTATTTATATATGTTTATATATAAATATATACGGTGAACCCTAGAGACAAAGCACGTACAAACTCCAAAACAAGTTTTAACTCCAAACCACGTACAAATTCCAAAGCACGTACAAACTCTAAAAAGCACGTACAGACTCTAAAAAGCACGGACAAACTCCAAAACACATTTCTAGCGTTAACTGAACTTCCAAAACAGCGCTACCTAGATCACTTAAATTACACAATTGAAAGTATATGTGTATTGTTTGTGTATTTATACACAAACACTCATATATAGTCAAATAATTTAAAAAAAATGTTCATTTACCTGTTACTACCACATACCAAATCCGGTCGTTGGTACTTCCTGGCTTCTGTAGCCACTAGGTAACAAAAGCTCAACACTGCCCATAGCAT
The DNA here is from genome assembly GCF_001858045.2 of Oreochromis niloticus. Classification (NCBI taxonomy): domain Eukaryota; kingdom Metazoa; phylum Chordata; class Actinopteri; order Cichliformes; family Cichlidae; genus Oreochromis; species Oreochromis niloticus. Next base: position 3,318,558 of record NC_031971.2, read on the forward strand.
CCTGGAGCACTTCCGCTGTGTTTTGGAGTTTGTATGTGCTTTGTCTCTAGGGGCCACCGTAAATATACTTTTATTCATTCACTTCACATAAAATGTAATAAATAAATTATATAATACAAAAACCAACTATTTACATTTCAACTTTTAACTATTTAAATTTTCAGCTTTTTCCTTTTAAACAAATTTAAAGTGAAACAACACAAAACACTGCAAACCACAACAGAATTAAATATAAATTAAAATATGCAAAACAAAAAGAAGATGCACATTCTCTGTCATATAGGCCTGCATGAATAAACTTTCTGAATCCTTTATCATCCGCAACTGAAAAGAGTTGTGGATGATTACTAGGCATGGGTACCGGTCTAATGGCACCGGTTCTGACATAAACGGTAGTAACGAGACCGAAAAGCAGCGCACATTTCGGTGCTTTATCACTAGGTTTACTAAACCTGCGCAAATTTGCTTAACTTCCCAAAACCCAACACCCCCTCGAATTACTGGGTTTTTTATTTTCTGGTGCAAGTCCCGAGGTGTTAAGCACCCCTACTGAGATTTTCACAGGTCGTCAGCTCGTTTCTCCTCCAGCTTTTGTTGTGCAAAACCAAACCACCCATTATCCTTGAGGCCTGGCACATTTGCATTTGCTCACTCAGAGTTGCTCAGATCCAAGTCAGGCCAAACCTCTGTGTTACAACTTTCAGAAATACCTGCCGTACCTATACAAAATATCCCACACAGTGACTGACCTGCAAATATGAAAGACACACATTTACACCTTCCTTGACTCTCAGCACAGATCTTCCATTGTTCCATTGTCACTGTGTATGTGAGGGAGTGGCATTGCTTGACTACAGCACAGTGCTGTGCATAAAAGCAGACCGACCAGGCGGGAGAATCATTTCTTGTTCGCATTTCTGAGAACGCACATCAGGATGGCCTCCGTATCACTGCCATGAAGAACCTCTCCACGCAACAGGCTTTGGCCTTGCTTCAGGAAATGGACGAAGCAAATTCTGATGGAGGAGAGGTTTCATTTGTCCAGCAGGCCACTGATACCTCCTCAGAAGAATCTGAAAAGGAGACGGAACAAGAACCCAACATGCCTCCACGGAAGAGGCCCCGTGTTACTGGGAAGCCCAGCCAGAGCCACACGGCAAAAGACGGCACTGTGTGGGTTGAGGAGGACATTGGAATGCCCAGTGCAGTAGCAAATTGTTCGTGCTTCACTTCACTGTCCATTCACACAGTATATTGCAACCAAGCCAGACAAATTTGGGATCAAGTTCTGGATGGCCACGGATTTGGAAACCAAATATGTCTGCAGTGCATCTCCTTACTTGGGAAAGGACCCCCAGTCGTCAGAAGGGAGAGAGGCTGGCAGAGAACGTGGTCATGAAACTGATGGAGCCGTTTTTGGATGATGGGAGAAATGTCACAACGGACAATTTCTTTACTTCACTGTTACTGTCGCACAGACTGCTGCAGTGCAAAACAACGTTACTGGGCACGGTGAATAAAGTCTGGCGTGAACTTCCTCAACTTGCAAAAGATACTGCAAAGCGAGAGGTATTCTCCACTTCAGTGCTTAGAAGTGGCAGTGTCTCCTTGACAATTTATGCACCTAAAAAAAACAAGACTGTGTGTGTTCTAAGTTCCATGCACCAAGACGTGACGATCGGTGACGGCAGAAAGAGGAAACCCAACACGATAACAGACTACAACCACATGAAGGTATGTGAATGTGTGTACAATTTTACACCAGTGCTACAATGTTTTCTGATGTGTGCTATACAGGCCTATAGAAAAAAAACATATACTCATGACTCTCTCTCTCTGCTTTTACAGTGTGGTGTAGACGTGTTGGACCAAATGGCATGGATGTATTCCGTAAGAGCAGCAACACGCAGGTGGTTTTCTACAATATGCTGGACCTGGCGGCAGTGAATGCCTACATTTTGTACAAGGCATGTACAGGGTGGACAGGCAAAAGAAGATCGTTTCTGAGTCTTCTAGCTCAGCAACTTCATTGCCGATTCATGCAGTACATATATATATATATATATATACATATATATTTACACATAAAAAAAAACAAAAAAACACCCATCTCGCCCCTGCGGGCAGTTTATCCTTCAAGCTCGGGTCCTCTACCAGAGGCCTGGGAGCTTGAGGGTCCTGCGCAGTATCTTAGCTGTTCCCAGGACTGCGCTCTTCTGGACAGAGATGTCCGATGTTGTTCCCGGGATCTGCTGGAGCCACTCACCTAGCTTGGGAGTCACCGCACCTAGTGCTCCGATTACCACGGGGACCACCATTACCTTCACCCTCCACATCCTCTCGAGCTCTTCTCTGAGCCCTTGGTATTTCTCCAGCTTCTCCTGTTCCTTCTTCCTGATATTGCTGTCATTCGGAACCGCTACATCGATCACTACGGCCGTCTTCTTCTGTTTGTCTACCACCACTATGTCCGGTTGGTTAGCCACCACCATTTTGTCCGTCTGCATCTGGAAGTCCCACAGGATCTTAGCTCGGTCATTCTCCATCACCCTTGGGGGCATCTCCCATTTTGACCTCGGGACTTCCAGGTTATACTCGGCACAGATGTTCCTGTACACTATGCCGGCCACTTGGTTATGGCGTTCCATGTATGCCTTGCCTGCTAGCATCTTGCACCCTGCTGTTATGTGCTGGATTGTCTCAGGGGCATCTTTACACAGCCTGCACCTGGGGTCTTGCCTGGTGTGATAGACCCCAGCCTCTATGGATCTTGTACTCAGAGCTTGTTCTTGTGCTGCCATGATTAGTGCCTCTGTGCTGTCTTTCAGTCCAGCTTTGTCCAGCCACTGGTAGGATTTCTGGATATCAGCCACCTCCTCTATCTGCCGGTGGTACATACCGTGCAGGGGCCTGTCCTTCCATGATGGTTCCTCGCCTTCCTCCTCTTTCTTGGGTTTCTGCTGCCTGAGGTATTCACTGAGCACGCTGTCAGTTGGGGGAATCCTCGTAATGTATTTGTGGATGTTTCTTGTCTCATCCTGGACTGTGGTGCTGACACTCACCAGTCCCTGGCCCCCTTCCTTCTGCTTAGCGTACAGCCTCAGGGTGCTGGACTTGGGGTGAAACCCTCCATGCATGGTAAGGAGCTTTCTTGTCTTTATGTCAGTGGCTTCTATCTCCTCCTTTGGCCAACTTATTATACCAGCTGGGTACCTGATCACGGGCAGGGCGTAGGTGTTGATAGCCCGGATCTTGTTCTTACTGTTCAGCTGACTCCTCAGGACTTGCCTGACCCTCTGCAGGTACTTGGTGGTTGTAGGATGAGGGAACTGTGGATTCTTCGATATATATATGTATATATGTATATGTATATATATGTAAGGAGGAGATAGAAGCCACTGACATAAAGACAAGAAAGCTCCTTACCATGCATGGAGGGTTTCACCCCAAATCCAGCACCCTGAGGCTGTACGCTAAGCAGAAGGAAGGGGGCCGGGGACTGGTGAGTGTCAGCACCACAGTCCAGGATGAGACTAGAAACATCCACAAATACATTACGAAGATTCCCCCAACTGACAGCGTGCTCAGTGAATACCTCAGGCAGCAGAAACCCAAGAAAGAGGAGGAAGGCGAGAAACCATCATGGAAGGACAGGCCCCTGCACGGTATGTACCACCGGCAGATAGAGGAGGTGGCTGATATCCAGAAATCCTACCAGTGGCTGGACAAAGCTGGACTGAAAGACAGCACAGAGGCACTAATCATGGCAGCACAAGAACAAGCTCTGAGTACAAGATCCATAGAGGCTGGGGTCTATCACACCAGGCAAGACCCCAGGTGCAGGCTGTGTAAAGATGCCCCTGAGACAATCCAGCACATAACAGCAGGGTGCAAGATGCTAGCAGGCAAGGCATACATGGAACGCCATAACCAAGTGGCCGGCATAGTGTACAGGAACATCTGTGCCGAGTATAACCTGGAAGTCCCGAGGTCAAAATGGGAGATGCCCCCAAGGGTGATGGAGAATGACCGAGCTAAGATCCTGTGGGACTTCCAGATGCAGACGGACAAAATGGTGGTGGCTAACCAACCGGACATAGTGGTGGTAGACAAACAGAAGAAGACGGCCGTAGTGATCGATGTAGCGGTTCCGAATGACAGCAATATCAGGAAGAAGGAACACGAGAAGCTGGAGAAATACCAAGGGCTCAGAGAAGAGCTCGAGAGGATGTGGAGGGTGAAGGTAACGGTGGTCCCCGTGGTAATCGGAGCACTAGGTGCGGTGACTCCCAAACTAGGCGAGTGGCTCCAGCAGATCCCGGGAACAACATCGGAGATCTCTGTCCAGAAGAGCGCAGTCCTGGGAACAGCTAAGATACTGCGCAGGACCCTCAAGCTCCCAGGCCTCTGGTAGAGGACCCGAGGTTGAAGGATAAACTGCCCGCAGGGGCGTGCTGGGTGTTGTATATATGTATATATATATACACATATAAAACACCCATCTATATATATGTATACATATATATATGTATACATATATATATATATATATATATATATATATATATAATATATATATATATATATATATATACATATATATATATATAGATGTGTGTGTGTGTGTATAACTAGACTTTACGCATATTATGTAAGGTGTGGCTATATAAATATATGTACAACTCTGTGTATATATGTTTATGGACACGCATGCAATGTAGTGACAAGGATTGACAAGAACTAATATTGCATATGAGAAATATTGCACATAGAAACTACCATGGTGTATTGTACGCTGCAGGTAAGGAAGGAAAGTAGCCTTGCAGGAAAGGAAAGACCTGAATCTCTCATGGTTGGGGGTTGGGGGAGGGTGTGTTTGCACAACAAAAGCAGGAGAACAATGGAGCTGAAGACCTGTGAAAATCTCAGCGGGGTGCCAAGAGGTGTTAGGGTCGGGGGAATTTACGCAAATTTGCGCAGGGCTAATAAATCTAGTAGTAGGGACTTGCACCAGGGAAAAAAAGGCTCAGTAATTCTAGTGTTATTTCAGTGCTTTTTTTTCTTGAGATGTCATACACTTTGGATTCTAGCCAATCATTTTACCTTTGCAAGCGTAGTAGGCGGACCCAGGTACGTACGTTCTTTTAGAGCAGAGCTACAGATTAAAAACGCCCAAGGCGAAGCGGTCAAAAGTCTGGCTGTACTTCACAGCAAAAGATGGAAACTCAGCAGCCTGCAACAAGTGCTTTAAGCTGATACTGTTATAAGGAGGTAACTCCTTGAATGCGATGAAACACCTGGCGATGTATAGCATTTTGTTAAAGCCAAAAAATGCACCGTATTTGATAGCTTGCTGCGAGACCTCACACCGAGCACATCTACTGCAGGTGGGTTGCCTGTTATCGGACCCGGAGTTAGCAACATCCCCCAAAAACCCAAAGAGGAGAGTCCTGGCCCCTAGCCCTGCCAGTGTAGCAGAAATGATGACAGATGATGATGCAGCAGCAGCCGTTCTTCTCTGCATGAGTAGCTTCATGTTGTTCGTGTGTAATTTATGTTGAATAGGCTATTTAATTAATGCATGTAAGGTGAACTAGCAAACACCGTCGCAGTTACATGCGGCTGTCTTCTTGTTTGATGGCAGATACTCCCTTCACCCTGGCCAAAAAGGCTAAAATGACCAAAGAAAAAGTGGAAAACAGTTAAACATGAGAGGTTTTTGGACAAAGTTTGTGTTTTTTCCATTGAATAAGCACTGCTTCCAGCCAAGAGTGATGCCATAAATCCCCTATAGCTGTAGAAAAGGTTAACATTGTCATTTTTTTTTTTTTACAAAAAAACAGCTGAACATGAGAGGTTTTTGGACCAATTTTGTGTTCTCCATTCTTTAAGCACCGGTTCGAGCACTGTTTAAGCACCGGCACCGTTTCAAAAGTACCGGTTTGGTACTGGTATCGGATAAAACCTAAACGATACCCATCTCTAATGATTACTATACCTTTCTAATGTGACGCTGTTGTCCCTGGCTCTCTTTCTCTCTCTTTCCCTCCTGCACTGTTCCCGTGCTACTGCGAGTGTAACTACCGCCCTTCCCCCCTCAACGCAAGCACAAGGCTCGCATGCAGAGTGAAGCGGAAAAAAGGGCGAGAGAGAGAGGGTAAGATAAAAAAAACATCATTCACGTCTAAGAGCCGGCTCTAAGATCCATTTCGTTCATGACCGACACATCCCTAATGGGACAGACACCCCATACTTCTGGAGCACCTCCCACAGGACACCCCGAGGGACATGGTCAAATACCTTCTCCAAGTCCACAAAACACATGTAGATTTTTCACAAATGTTTAGTTAAAATGTCATTTAGCTTCTATGCCATGACTTTTTCTCACTTTTTAAAATAAAAAACAACAACAACAACTTTGAAATTGGTCTAAAATTCAAAGGAACAGTAGGATCAGCGTTAGGCTTTTATAAAAAAAAAAAAAGAAACTGTTCAATATTTTAAACATTGGGGGGACACAGTCAGTACCCATATGGAAAAGAAATAGGAAAAACTTATAAAAGACTTGCATCAGCTTTAGCTTTCTTCACATAGTGAATCATACAAGCTTATACGATTTACTCATGAAAGTAGCCACTTTTTTATTACTTTAATATATTGTTTTAGGAAGTTTCCAAAACATACAAGTTTCATTTATATAATTTTTCAACAGATCTTATATCTGTTTCCACTCTTGTATGCTTTTCATACAAGTTTCACACAAGACAGATACAAACTTTATAAGATTTATATATATCTTTTCCATATGGGTAATCAGTAAACTGTTAATTACTATAAACGCAAATGCCCCAATGTTGTTGGAAATGTTTCTGAATAAAGATATGGGTAAAACCTCTAGTGAACAAGAGGAACGTTTCATGCTGTCAACTGCCCTGATGAGATCTCTTAATGATATCGGCGAGAAATTCTCTAGGACTGATAGTGGGCTGAAATATGGGACAGGAGAAAAAAAAAAACAGTGATTCATATTAGCTCTGATATCATTAACTTTTCCAATAAAAAAGGAAAAAGGTTTTCAGTCTTCATTGATAGGAGACACAGGTTTAACAATGTCTTTGACTTTGTCAATTAAATTTTTGGGGATTTTATCTGCTATTACAAATCAAGTGAGAGAAATAAGTAACTCGTGCAGAAAATAAAGAGCTTGGAACTCTGTTGTTTTCCATAAGCACTGCATTTTTTGACAGGTTTACTTCAAACAGTGAATACTGTCAATTTTCCAGGCCGAGAATTGTTAAAATTAGCCTTTCTCATTTTAAAAGGAACTATACTGTCTACAACAAACAAATACCAATGATTGAAGAATCTACTAACATTTATAAATAATTTGAAGTAGAAACCTCATGATCATTAAAAGGTTTCCTGAGGTTTCCTGAGCTCTTCTATGTTGTGCCATGCGTTTATGGGCCATCTGACCTCAGGAAATCACATGACCAGGTGGGGCTAGGTTTCACTATGAGCTCCCCCGAAACCTTGGCTGATTGTGACCTACACCTGTTTTCACACCTTGGCTCCTCTCGGGGAGGATACTCCCACAGGGCTTAAATGTGGGACTCTCCACCATTTGACCCTAGAACTGAAGAAGCTTCTCGGATGAGTGGTGAAACGTCTTCAAGCAACTTAAAGAAGTCCAGACGCTTGGCTCCTTAGACTACGATGACCTGGATGACTGAGATCCATTACACACATATTACACCTGTGCTAATCTACTGTCATCCATGCCTTCACAAGTTGATAAAACAGCATTGTCTGTAAGTAAAATAATTTGTGATCAGTGAAGCAACATGTGTGCATTATTATTTGTTGTAGAAGAGTGATGTATTTTCTGGTTTAAATTTTCTGGGTATATAACCGAAGCTAGTTGAGGTTGATTTAGCTCATATCCCATGTGGTTTCTGTGATATTTTAATTTTACATGCATCTAGATAAGCATGATTTCATTTGATGTTTTATTTGGGGAGTCATTAAGCAAAAATATATTGCATTCATATTTAGTGAATATGTTTCTGTCATGTTTTGCTGTGTGGGAGGCAGGATAAAGGACCCAAATGCAGGACTCAAAAGCCAAGGAGTGAACAAAAGGAGGCAGCTTTATTGCGCTGTATCAAAAATATACTAGAAACAAAAATCCAAAAGCAGAAAACTATAAACTAGACTGGACACTGGAAACTAGGAACTAAGAAAACATGAGCTAAGAAAACAAACCTGGAGTGGGAACTAGAACTTCCTCAGGAACACGGGGGAAAACCACACAATATGGTGTGGGTACGACACAACACTGACAGACAGAGACACAGGGCTTAAATACACTGAGAAATAATGAGGGAATGAGACACAGGGGGAGAGCACAGCTGGGAGTAATCAAACATAACAAGACAAGGGGAAGCAAAGCTAGATACACCTGGACTATCAAAATAAAACAGTAAACATGAGACAATTCACAAAGACGCTTACTTGACACTGAGAGACAGACTGAATGAATATGACACATGAATAACAAATAATCAAGAAATATAAATTAAACACAAAATACTGGGTAACTCCCAGAACCATGACAGTGGCTTTACTGCTGTGTTTGTTATATTGTATATTGATGCAATGTTTTTATTGGTTTTATTTCTGGTTGTGTCAACAGTTTCACACTTTATCCTTATTAAACCATTCAAACGCAACACATCAGCCTGTTCCTTGGATTTTGATTAGGAGTGTTTAGCTGTCTGTAAAGCTGAATCTATGTTCGTGTCATGGTCCTGGGCCAACATGGCCCAGTATTCTTAGGTTTTGTATTTTGCTCTTTCTTTATGCATTGGTTCCTAGGTCATTCTGTTAAGATGTTCCTTTGGTTACCCTCTGTGTGCCCCTCTGTATCTGTGAACCCTCGTCTCCCCTCCTTGTGTTTTATGCCATGTTTCCCCAGCCCGCTATGCCCGTGCTCTCCTGTCTCTCTCTCTCCTCCTGTCTGCACCTCTGTACTTCCTGTGTTACTTTGACAGTCTCCCGTCAGTGTTGTGTTTCTCCTGCCATGTCTCGTTACGATTATCTGTGTCACCTGTGTTCCCCGTGTGCTCCCACTTCCCTCGTTAACCCTCTGTGTATTTAGGTCTGCGTCTCTCTCAGTTCTGTGTCGCGTTCTCCCTCATTCATGGCCGTGTGTTTCTCTGTGTGCTAGTGTATTGTTTCCCAGTGTAGTTTATCAGTTTGTTTCACCGTTTCTCTCCAGCAATAAAGCTGTGTTTTGAGTTCATTCCTGCCTCTGTGAGCTTGCGTTTGGGTCCACTTCCTGCCTGCCACACAGCCGAATCATGACAGTTCGTGAGGCCAGTGAATTTATTGTTAATTTTGTCATTTGTAGGAAATCTGTCCATTTATTAGTCACTTTAAATCTGTACATGTGTTCTCTTGAGAAAATGTGATACATAGAGTAAAGTTAGTAGGACTAACTGATGACACTGTGAGTGTACGGCGAAAGCATAACTATGAGTTGCATAACTAATGATTTCACCATAAGCCTCCTAATGATTATGAAATCATTAGGAGGCTTATGGTGCTAAAGGGCAAGAGAAAAGTGCAACATCAAATCAGTCAGTACATTTGAGCCAAATCCTGTAACTGTTTATCCTGTAATACCATATAATTTAGAAATGTACCCCCTCGTCTAAATCTCAAATTGCTTCTGTCCACTGTGAATTAGACTTCATAATGAGGTAGTCTAAACATACAGCAGTAGTTAATGGTGCTAGCAGTTTGTGCTGGTCCTTAGAGGAATACATTGTTGCTTTGTTTATAATTATATTTCTACTTTCAAATCAGCTCTTTTCTCTTGCGGATCGGCTATGTGCTACACTGAGTGTGACAATGTCCTCCACCCACTTACTGCCTGCCTATTATGTCTGCAGGAGTGCATAAGCAGCCCAGCTCAGGGCAGTCTCAGTCAAGTTTTCCTATGCTGTAGCAGCCAGGTGTGTCTCACTGACACGTCTGACAGCTGGCTAACTTCCTACTGATGTCTTTTTTTCAACAAGAATAGTTGGCTGAGGTGCCAGACTCCAGGCAGTGCCGGCAGGGACAATGCCATCACGAGAGACATAATAATTAAATGATTTGATCTCCAAGAAAATGAAAAGGGGAAAACGTATGAAAAATGTTAACTAATTATTAATAGGGTCATTTAGATATTTGGTTTTTAAGGTTAGTCCCAAATTAATCCCAGCAAGTGGAACGTCTGAGTCACAAAGTAGAAGACAAACAGTTAAACTGTACAATATGAAATAACTAATCAAAAGTCAAACAAACAATAAGACTGAATGCAAATAATAAATATAACGTAAACAAAGTCTAAAAACTGAGGATTTCTGTAATTTCCACTTTTAGACTCTAGAGATGAACACATTTTGCACGTTTTGTTTGCTAAAGAATCAGTGTGTGTGTTTGTGTGTGTGTGTGTGTGTGTGTGTGTGTGCATATTCTGTAGTTTGCTTTTTAATATTTATTTAGGTATACCTACATTTAATCTAAATATTAAGTTTTTTTTAAAAATTTCAAGTTTAAAGTAAGAGTACGAAATGTTACTTTCTAAAAATAAGTAAATAAGCAAACTAAGTAAAACTAGTAAATTGGTTAATTACAAATATCACTGAATATGAGGTTTTTTGGAAATTCAATAAAATTAGTTCCTTCAGGTATTTGGGGACAGATCGCTCAAACAGCAATCTTGTTTTTTATTTACGACTTCCCAGATAACATTTTTGGCAACTATGTAAGTGCAGCTTATTTACATACTACCACTTACTTTTATTTGTGTTTTGCTGCCTAATGGACACAAAGAAGAGAAAAAGCAAAGTGAGATGAATCTAGATCAAAATTGAAGCTGTCAGTCATCCTTATCTATTGCCTAGCTCTGCTACGTGTAGATCTGCAGACATTCATGGCAGAATCTCCCCAAGAAAATGTAAGAAGAAAAAAAAAATACAGTGGAGCTCTCTGGACTGTCACTAACCACTCACAGGTTCTCTCTTCCTGTTTGTCACTCCCAGCTTGTAAAGAAACTTAAGGTCTCTCTCCCTCTCTCTCTCACTCACACACACACACACACACACACACACACACATGCATACACACATGCAACTCGGTCTCTGTTTTCTGAACAGTAAACTTTATGAAGAAAGAAATGTTAACAATGACAAGAAGGTACGGAGTTCCATTTAAAACAAAATAACTGATCAGTTCCTGCAAGCTTTGGAATTTAGAATCTGTCCAAATAAAGGCCTTAAGGCTAAAGTGCTAGTCTTATTAAATGCTACACTGCTGAATAAAATATTGTACTATTAAGAAATTTATAGTGTTCCTACTTTAGTTCGTACTTAATATCACATTATAATACAAATTGCAAATTTAATGGTAATTATGTGAATTTAATCCCTTGCATAATTTCTAATGTATTATGTAATAAAGTTTAAGCGTTTTATAACCAAAGCAACTTCAGTAGCAAGCAGGAACTAAATTGTGAGTTAATATCTTGCAATCGTAATTACGACCTTGTTTATATTTTATAGTTATTGGTTAGTATATGACGAGGGCCCGGCCAATGTCTGCACTGTCTTTCCTTAACAAGTCAGAACAAGTAATCAAGCACATCTGGTAGTAGCTGTTAGGATAGTAAAGTGTTTATACCATTACTTACATTGTATTGTCTCCATAGAGGCAAGAAAAACATTCTGCAAAGGTATCAATTGATCCTGAAGCAGTTCTATATATAACAGTCCTATCTGTCTGTCTGATGTACTTGCTTCCTCGCTCATGAAGCAATAAACACTGAAAAAAATCTATCAGCAGTACTCCCTTTGTTGTTTGTTTTTATAAACATGTAAGTAAATATACAGAATTTCCAGTGAAGACAAAAGTAGATGTCCTGCTACCTTTTCTCTAAGAAACGCTAAACTTTCAAAAAGAACACTGCACAATTTGCTATATTATAGACAGGGTTCAGTGACAAAGTGAATAAGGCCCAGTATGGCCAAAGGCACCCCAACAGAACTCCAGTATTAGGGAGCAGCAACTTACAGCTAGTTAGATACAGCTGTCACCCCCTGCTTTTCACTGAACTCTAGCCAAAGTGTGACACAATGCTAGCAAGATGAGATGAGATGCTTCCACACAGAAAGAACTATGTAGCACAGAGTGACATAGAGTATGAGGTGGGGGTTGCAGGGTGTGGTGCAGGGGCTGAAGAATGGTAGGATGGAGGAAAGGGCTAATAAAATATTGAGAGACAGTGTGGCAGCAGATTTGGCCAATATAAAACTTGACACGTAACTAGAACATACACGGCATATGTACACACATACTTATAGAGTGTATGCAAGTGTGTGCGTCAAAGAGAAAGAGGAAAAGAGGCTGAGGAAAAGAGAGAGCCCTCTGAATAGTCGAGGTGAAAGATCATCTGGCCTTTTACACATCCTGCTCTCAGTCTCTCATACACACATATACACGTGTGCGCACACACACACACACGCCTGTCATGGCTTATGCAGGAGGGATGTGCAGAGGGCACAGAGCAAGTTGTCAACACTGTCATCAGGCAGGCAATGAACTGCAAGAAGCAAAAAGTGACAGGTGGGGGTGTGTGTTTGCATGTGTATGTGTGATGGAGGAAAGTGGTTGGAAAGGTCAAGAAATGTGGAGGGATCTGAATTATGTAAAAGTCCTTTATGTGTGCTGCAACTTAGTGTCAAATAATCTGTTGCTGAAATATCAAACAGGAGGTGGCCAGAGCAGAAGATTATATGCACAGTGGCCCAAAGGTGAAGCCCAGAAACCTTTCAAAGTGTCTGACCTACCAAGTAAAACATCCCCGTCTTAGCAAGTCACTTTGTCATTTGAAGACCTGGTTTCCGATACTGACACCCTTCTCAAAAAGATTATTTCACCAAACTGTGATTTTTTTATAATATGTAATAGGTAATATGTTCAAATTGCAATGCTTGAATCTTAGATATGATCAACCTATCTCTGTTAAACAGCTATGCACAATGGGCCTTGAAGCTGGAGGTAGTTAAACTGTTACTTCAACAACCATCACTTGACCTAGCTGTCTTAGCTAATTATAGGCCACTCCCCAATCTTCCATTTACCTCACAAATTCTTGAAAGAGCAGTTGTAAAACACCTAACGGATACTATTGACCATAATCATTAAGAGAAGGATGGCGCCTGTGTGTTTGGCACGCCATCTACCGCTCTTTTTTTATCTGTCTGATTTTATTGTTTTTAGCTAATGTTGTCCAACATGTCAGTTCAATACTGTCTTATGATCACCAGACATTATTGAAAATAGGCTCATCCACCAAAGTTTCAGTTCGGTTTGGTAAAAATAGCTAAGGTTCTCGGCCTCCCTACCATGAAGCAATACCATCGCGTTGGAATCCCCTATCACCGCCACCAGATATGTGGAGCAGGAGACGGGGTACCCGTGGAGGTCGCCTTGTTAAGCTGAGAATCCGGATTTCTTACCTTCCTCACAATCTTCGCTCCGTTCGTCAATCTTTTCCACGACTCTTGGTACCATCGCGTGCTCTGGACCCTGTGGATTCCTGGTTGGTTCCCGTTGTCAGCTCTATCGGGAGTAGCCCTCTTAAATCCTTCCCTCTTTGGCATCTGCTTTGGAGGGGAATGGACCAATCAAACCTTGGTTGATCTGGTTGTCACTGTCGCGGAGGTCTCCAAACCAGCTCCCCTCAGGTTGGGTTTAATAAATGCCAGATCGGTGGCAAATAAAACCTTCATTTTGAAGGATTTCTTTTCTTCCCATGCATTGGATTTCCTCTGTTTGACTGAAACCTGGACTTCACCCGGTGAGTTATGCGCCTTTTCTGAACTACTGCCCGCTGGCTGTGCTTATTTTAGCACCCCAAGAGCTTCTGGTCGTGGCGGGGGGTTAGCTGTTGTTTTTAAAGCACACTTCGAGTTTAAGCAACTATCCTCATCGACACGCCACATCAGCTTTGAACTTTGTTTGTGTGAACTGGGCCACTCGCCTTCGTTGCTGTGTGCAATAGTGTATCGGCCTCCTAAATATAACAAGGAGTTTTTATCTGAGTTTTCAAAGTTTCTCGCTTACTGTGCATCCTGGTATGACCAGATCCTGCTGCTCGGTGATTTTAATATAAACGTCTGTTGCCCAGGGAAGCCCCTGGCTAAGGACTTCATGGACCTGGTGAACTCTTTTAATCTTGTTCAATCTGTTAAAGGTGCCACTCAAGAACGTGGTCACACATTGGACTTGGTGTTATCATATGGGTTATCTGTCTGTAACTTACATGTGGAGGATGCTGTATTCTCTGACCATATGCCCATTTTATTTGACGTTGTTCCTCTTAGTCTCGTTGTTAAATGGCCTGCACCTATGCGATGCTATCATGCCTTCGGCTCAGATACTGCTGAGCATTTTTCAACACTATTTGAACAACTTGTGTCCAGTCCCTGAGTCGTCCTCCGTAGATGGATTACTCTCTCATCTGGACTCTGTTTGTAAATCTGTCCTTGATGTTGTTGCTCCTCTAAGACTCGGGCAGTGTAAACCCAAGGCCAGTCCTTGGCTAACCGATTTTCCTCGAGCCACTAGAAGAGAATGTAGGAGATGTGAAAGACGATGGAAAAAGGACAGGCTGTACGTCTCTCTGGAAGCTCTTAAGGCAAACTGGAAAGCATATCAGAGGGCAGTAAAGGCCGCCAAAAATCCTATTTTTCTTATTGGTTATTGCTGTTAATTCACATAACCCTCGTGTTTTCTATAATACCATAAATTCTGTACTGAATACAGAGGATCATGTTCTTTTGCAGTCTTCTGAGGTTATGTGTAATAAGTTTCTTAATTTCTTTGTGGATAAGGTTGTCAGTTTGAGACCCTCCACTTTATCTTCTGTTGACCCGGCTGTGCATGTTCCCTGTTCACATTTGCTTATTGCTTTCCAACCAATTGTTCTACCTGAACTAGAGAAGCTCGTGTTAAATGCTAAACTGTGTGGTTCTCCAAATGATGTCGTTCAGCCCCATTTTCTCAAAAAGGTGTTTCCTACTGTTGGACCACATATTCTGAACATAATCAATACCAGCCTCTTGTCAGCTCAAGTACCAAGCAAGTTTAAGCATGCATTTATTCATCCCTTACTTAAGAAACCAGGCTCAGATATTTCAGTTAAACTTTACAGCCATCTCTAAACTTCCTTTTCTGAGTAAGATCTTGGAAAAGATTGTTCACACTCAGCTGAGTGTGAACAATCTAAATAACTCTCAAATGTTTGAAATTTTTCAATCTGGCTTTAAGCCGTTTCACAGCACAGAGACAGCTCTCATAAAGGTTATGAACGACATTCTGGTAGCGACGGACTGTGGTTAACATGTAGTGCTTATGCAGGGAGTGCAGAATTATTAGGCAAGTTGTATTTTTGAGGAATAATTTTATTATTGAACAACAACCATGTTCTCAATGAACCCAAAAAACTCATTAATATCAAAGCTGAATGTTTTTGGAAGTAGTTTGTAGTTTGTTTTTAGTTTTAGCTATTTTAGGGGGATATCTGTGTGTGCAGGTGACTATTACTGTGCATAATTATTAGGCAACGTAACAAAAAACAAATATATACCCATTTCAATTATTTATTTTTACCAGTGAAACCAATATAACATCTCCACATTCACAAATATACATTTCTGACATTCAAAAACAAAACAAAAACAAATCAGCGACCAATATAGCCACCTTTCTTTGCAAGGACACTCAAAAGCCTGCCATCCATGGATTCTGTCAGTGTTTTGATCTGTTCACCATCAACATTGCGTGCAGCAGCAACCACAGCCTCCCAGACACTGTTCAGAGAGGTGTACTGTTTTCCCTCCTTGTAAATCTCACATTTGATGATGGACCACAGGTTCTCAATGGGGTTCAGATCAGGTGAACAAGGAGGCCATGTCATTAGTTTTTCTTCTTTTATACCCTTTCTTGCCAGCCACGCTGTGGAGTACTTGGACGCGTGTGATGGAGCATTGTCCTGCATGAAAATCATGTTTTTCTTGAAGGATGCAGACTTCTTCCTGTACCACTGCTTGAAGAAGGTGTCTTCCAGAAACTGGCAGTAGGACTGGGAGTTGAGCTTGACTCCATCCTCAACCCGAAAAGGCCCCACAAGCTCATCTTTGATGATACCAGCCCAAACCAGTACTCCACCTCCACCTTGCTGGCGTCTGAGTGGGACTGGAGCTCTCTGCCCTTTACCAATCCAGCCACGGGCCCATCCATCTGGCCCATCAAGACTCACTCTCATTTCATCAGTCCATAAAACCTTAGAAAAATCAGTCTTGAGATATTTCTTGGCCCAGTCTTGACGTTTCAGCTTGTGTGTCTTGTTCAGTGGTGGTCGTCTTTCAGCCTTTCTTACCTTGGCCATGTCTCTGAGTATTGCGCACCTTGTGCTTTTGGGCACTCCAGTGATGTTGCAGCTCTGAAATATGGCCAAACTGGTGGCAAGTGGCATCTTGGCAGCTGCACGCTTGACTTTTCTCAGTTCATGGGCAGTTATTTTGCGCCTTGGTTTTTCCACACGCTCCCTGTTGACTATTTTGAATGAAACGCTTGATTGTTCGATGATCACGCTTCAGAAGCTTTGCAGTTTTAAGACTGCTGCATCCCTCTGCAAGATATCTCACTATTTTTGACTTTTCTGAGCCTGTCAAGTCCTTCTTTTGACCCATTTTGCCAAAGGAAAGGAAGTTGCCTAATAATTATGCACACCTGATATAGGGTGTTGATGTCATTAGACCACACCCCTTCTCATTACAGAGATGCACATCACCTAATATGCTTAATTGGTAGTAGGCTTTCGAGCCTATACAGCTTGGAGTAAGACAACATGCATGAAGAGGATGATGTGGACAAAATACTCATTTGCCTAATAATTCCGCACTCCCTGTATTACTGGATATGACTGCTGCATTCGACACAGTGGATCACGACCTGCTGATCTCTCGATTAAAGCATTGTGTGGGCATTTCTGGCTTGGCACTCCTGTGGATAAAATCATATCTCTCAAACAGGAGCTTCTGTGTTAAGTTGGGTTCATCATCGTCCTCTATGCCCCCTCTGCCATGGGGTGTACCACAGGGATTGTGATGGCTGCACTTACAGCCACACAGTGGTAATACCCGCCATGTTAGTGTAGAGGCTTATAAGTAACATTGCATTCACATTTGTCTTTCTTTAAATATAGGAATTAATTTACAGGACAATAAATAACTGGTTTTGGTTTAGAATTAAGTCACATATCCACATAACACTGCATTCTAAAATAAGTGCGCATATTTTAGTTTACACTGTTATGTATGATTAATCTTTTGTTTTCTGAGTTACCTTAGTTGCAGCTGTTCCAGTCCCTTGATTAAGGAGCCAAGAGGTGGAAAAGGGGCGGAGCAAGCTTTAAAGGAAGACTGCAAATTGGTTCATGCCATAACTTGGGACCATGGGGGAATTGGAGTTCATTATGTTAGGTTTAGTTAGGTTTTGTGTGTTTTACCCCTTCTCGTGTTTTTTGTGGGCTGATCAGCCACTATTTAAGTTTCCCCTTTGTCTCGTTAAGTTAGGTCAGTTTGTTTGAGTTATCAGTAGTCTTGTCAACTTTGAGTAGAGTGTTGTTACTTTGACCTCTTTTATGGGCCCAAGATTTTGATTCTTTTTGCATGGTTTAACCAATTATGTTTTGGGGTTAAATAAAAAATCATTTTTTTGGACTTTAACCTGTGCCTAAGTTTCCTTCACTGCTTGGTCCATCACAGGGATCTATTCTTGGGCCATTACTGTTTTCGTTGTATCTCCTGCCACTGGGTGCGATCTTTCGAAAACACAAAGTGTCATTTCATCTATATGCTGATGATTGCCAGCTTTATTTACCTTTCAGTCATTCTGAAAGGTAATTAGACTCTAGACAATTAGACTCCTGCTTGATTGCCTTAGCAATGTTTAGTCATGGATGGCTCTAAACTTTTTAAATTTTAATGAACATAAAACGGAAGCAATTCTGCTTAGTTTTTTTAGAATCGTTCCTCTGATACCCCTGATGTTGACCTTTCTGCTCTGCCCTCACTTGAAGAGCTCGGTTACCAATCTTGGGGTAAAAATCGACTCTGCATTAGACAATCGACGTCAGTACTGTTTTTTAAATCCAGATTAAAAACGCATTTTTATTCGCTGGCTTTTGACTCAGTGGTTAACTGACTTGTATTTACTTATATTTTATTGTTATTACTATGTTTATTATTTTATCGTATTTATTATTCTTATTGTATCTCTTATATTTTTGTTGTTCAGCACTTTGGTCAGCCTTGATTGTTTTTAAAGTGCTATATAAATAAAGTATGATGATGATAATTTATTGCAGTGAGGACTGCATGCTGTAGGTATTAAAAGCAATGCAATGCAGTGGTTTGATTCATGTCTATCTAATAGACCCCAGTTTGTTCATGGAAATGGAGAGTCCTCCTCAAACACTAAGGTTAATTACTAAGGATCCACAGGGTTTTGTTCCAGGACCAATTGTGTTTACATTATACATACTTCCCTCAGCCAGTATCATCAGAAGGCATAGTGTTATGATTTAATGTTGTCAGTGTTTTGTTTTATGTCATGTTTAAGGATTTGTTCTTGGTTGTATCGCACGTTTAGTTTAGTTCAGGTTCCATGTATCATTCTGTCTGTCTCTCAGTGTCAGGTCTGCGTTTTAGTGTAGTGTTCTCGGTTCCTGTTTTATTGTGAAGGTCTGCGTCTCATGTGAGTGTGTTAAGTTTTACCTCTGTCTCGTCTGGTTGATTATTCCCAGCTGTGTTCCCCACCTATGTGTAATCTCCCTGTGTTTCTCTGTGTGTATTTAAGTCGCGTCTTCTGTCTTTGTGGTTGCTGGTCCGTCTGTGCATCCACAATGTTCCACTCGTGTGTCTGGTGTTAGTGTCTTAGTTTTGTAAATAGTTGTAAATAGTCTTGTCAAGTAGCAATCGTGTATTTTGTTCACCTTGTACATATTTTTCACTGCAGCAGCCTAGTAGGCGTGAGAAGCCATTTTTGTTGATTAAGTTTTCTCCTGTTTTTTGTTAGAAAGTTAGGTAAGTGGATTGTCTTTTGGTTGGTTTTTATTTTGTGTAGGACAGCATAGGGACCAGTAGGGAGTTTTGTTTGTTATTTTTGGCACTGCTCACAGCTGAAGCAAAATAAATGGCTGCTTAGCATTTTAGAAGACATTGCTGTTTGTGTTCTTGCTTTGGGCCAATTTCTTGTTGCGTTCAATACACGCCTAGACAAAGAACGTAACAATAGCATACATTTTTACCGCTACGCAGATAACAGCGAACTTTATCTATCCGTCAACCCAGATAACACACCATTTAGTTAAACTGTAGTAATGTCTTAAAGATTTAAAGAACTGGATGGCCTCTAATTTCTTTTTTTTTTTTTTTTTGCTGCTAAATTTACATAAAACTGAGGCTATGGTAGTTGGCTCCAGAAATGGGTAATATGGTATCAAACCAGTTGCTTACTCTGGATGGCATTTGGACCCCATCTAACCTAATCACCTTATAGTACCATATAACCCCATTAGAGCACTTTGCTCTCAGACTGTGGGCTTACTTGTGGTTCCTAGGATATTTCAAAATAATATGGAAAGCGGAGCCTTCAGATTTAAGGCCCTTCTTCTGTGGGACTTTTTGACAAACCTTAAAGTCAGGGCTGGATCAGGTGACCCTGAATTCACCTTTAGTTACTGCTGCAATAGCTCTAGACTGCTGGAGGCTTTTCGTGATGCACTGGTCGTTTCTCGTTCTCTCTTTTCTTTCTCTTTTCTCTCACCATACATTTATACACCACTCTGTATTTAATATTTGGTTATTATCAATCTTTGACTCCCTTCCATAGCATGTCTTTGTCCTGTCTTCCTCCCCTCAACCAAACGGATGCAGCAGATGGCAACCCCTTCCTGAGCCTGGTTCTGCTCGAGGTTTCTTAAAAGGAAACCCACTGTCGCCAAAGCGCTTTCTCATAGGAGGTGACTGATATGATTCTTGATGTTTACTCTGTTTTCTTTGTGTTATTGTAGGGCCTTTACCTTACAATATTAAACACTTTGAATTGAAAGCCTGTTTACTTTCTTTTAAATAGCAGCCATAAATGTTCAGTGGATTTGGGTGAAGACTGCAGGCAGGCCTCTCCATTCTCAAATTCTGTAGTTTCTAACAATTCCTGCTCTGTGTTGATGAGCCTGGTCAGGAGGATAGAGTTCAGTCCCAAAGTTTGGCAATATGGACTGCCATTGGTTGACAGATTAACATCTCTATATCCCTCTGGACTGAGACTGATGACAAACCTTGTTTTTCCAATGAAGGTGATGGTGCCCCACACCATCACACTGCCACCAGCCTATTGGTGCCACAATCAGAATAGTGCTCTCTGTATCTTCTCCACACTCAGCAATCCAACTGTCATTGCCAGAATCTGGACACACTGTTGAACCTCTCCCCACATGTTCAGGTTCCAGTGCACATGTTGCCGGCATCAGCACACCACCAAAGGGCCTGACGGTGAAGGGCAGCCATTGCAGTAGAATGAGACTGGAGGTTTCCTCTGTGCAGTCTTCTCTGAATTGTCTAGATAGAGGGCCGTCATCAATATTATTCTGTAAACCTTAAGTGCAAAGCTGTAAGAGACTGCCTGTGGTTCCTAAGTGCTGACAGGGTAAGGAAATGGTGTTCTTGTGGTGTGGTCCAGTTCGTGGCCTGTTTCTGACATCTCCCATTATATATAACTTGTCCTTCAATTTGGGGATGGTAAATAATACTGCATGCTGAGTGAGGGAACAAGGACACACTGTGGAAGAGAGCGAAAGATTACTAATAATTAATGATTAAGTGCAGCGGGGTTTTAAATGAAGGATGTGTCCAAGTTGTCAACCAGTCAACTAATCATTGCACCTAGTTGGTACTATGCCTACTAACTGTTTAATCTAATTAATTTACATTTTTAATTGATTGGTCAATAGCATCGATCTCCCTCCTTGAGCTACTTTCTCCAGATCTTCAGGGCGTTGACCAAAGCGTTCTTCTTTTCCATATTCAGCCAGGAGACATAATCTCTGCCCCCCTCTCTGGGTCTACCATTGGGTCTTCTGATCATTGGAGGGTTCCAGAAGGCATCATAGGAAGTTTATTTATGCTGCTTGTATCTTGTATCAGTCTCTACACACAATAAGTGTCCATAGGTGAAGGCTGCGATGTAAAAGGTCTGCTTCACTTTCACAGTCAGTTACTACAGCATACCAGTACACTAAAGGCATTGTCTCAATCTGTCAGTCTCCAGCTTCACTCTCTCTCCTTTCACGAATGAGACTCGGCCATACTTGAACTTCTCTACTTGAGGCAAGAACTCTTTCCTCACCCAGAATTGGTAATCCACACATTTCCAGCTAAAAAAACCACACTATCTGTAAAATAACATCTGATTGTCTTGCCCTGTGAAAAGAGCAGCATTGTGGATCTAGACTGTAATAGTATAAAAGAGAAGGAGGAGCTCATTCTGTCTATTAGGGTTTCAGTGAATCACTCCAAAATCACATTCGTAATTAACTATATTCTGAAGGATTTAATGGAAACGTGATGCTGTAAATCGGCTCCAAGCGGTCCAAAATGCTGCAGCAAGGCTTTTAACCCACAGCAATAAATTTTCCCATATCACTCCTATACTAAAATCCTTGCACTGGCTTCCGGTTGGGTATAGATATAAGTTTAAAATCCTCACCTTTACGTTTATGTCTCTACAAGGCGAGGCCCCCACCTATATCAATGAGCCTCTCCAAACCTATTCTCCAAAGCGGACTCTTAGATCCACTGATAGTGGTCTTCTATCTATTCCACGGACTCGTTTGAAAACAAAGGGGGATCACACTTTTCAAACCCTGGCTCCAATACTGTGGAACGGTTTACCCTCCCCGCTACGCACCATCGACACTGTGGCTTCTTTTAAAAAACAGCTTAAAACACATCTGTTTAGACAGGCATTTGGGTAATGTTAGTGTGTAATATGTTGTTTTATTCTATATTTATACTGTACTATTGTTTTGTTTGATATGCTTTTATACTTCCTTTATATTGCTATATTGTTTGTCTGTTTGACATGCCTTCATTCCCATGTGAAGCACTTTGTAACAGCTTTTTGTCTTAAAAAGTGCTATATAAATAAATTTTACTTACTTACTTACTTATTTACTTACTAAGAATGTTTGAAATGTTTGTCTGATCCACAAGTGTCAGACTTCTGTTGATAACATGAGTTATTCTTCAAAAGTGAGGGAATGAACTTTTCCATGGATTAGTGGTGTGTGTAAAAGCAGCTGCAGCACTATAGCATGTATAACAGGAGTTCTGTCTAGACTCTGAAATCAATAACATAATTGGTGGCTGATGGTAGCTGCCAAAAAGTTAATATTCTGTAATGGAGAGATAATGTTGCTACATCCATTCAAGGCTGGTCAATGAAAATTTATATTAATATTCTCTCTGTGCATTCCTTTAATGCTATATAGTAATAAGTCTGAAAGAGAAATAAATCAGTTTGCCAGAAGTGTCTCATATAAACATGACATTTTTGTGAATCCAACTGTCACGCATAGAATAACCTTTTACTATAATTTCATATTTTTCACTAATTGTTATTTACTTTGTGACCAAATGTGAAAGGCTAGACATACTAAATGCATAATAAACATAACAAAATAAATGGCCGCTACAGAAAAAAAAATATGGATAACAACACTAATTTATACTGCTGTATGATATTTGTGCATGGTGGGGTGGTGGTTAGCTAGGTCCTGAGTTTCCATCATCTGACTGGGGACTTTCTGAGTTTACATGTTTTCCCCATGTTTGCATGGGTTCTATCCAGGTAATCCAGCTTCCTCCCAGTATACAGTCACTAAGGTTATCATTGACTCTAAATTGCTCAAAGGTGTGAATGGTTGTGTCTCTCTGTGAATCGTCTCTCGCCTTATGTTAGCTGGGATATGCTCCAGCCCCCCTGTGAGCCTGGTAAGGATAAGTGGAAAATAATGGATGGATATGTAATATTTGTTTACATATAGAGGCATTATTTAACACTGGCTACCTTTGGTTAACAGTTTTCTACCCATTGTTTGTTCTTTTTTTAATTGATTGAGCTTTGGTATACATCAACAAAAGTCTTAAAATTTAATCTTAGCACAAAATATAAAATTGTGTTTGGTTAATTATTTCTTTGTTGTGACAATGCTTCTTGGCAATAAGTCTTGCCCTGTTGGAAGGCCTGTTTAGTCTGCCACATTTGTAAAGAAACAGCAGAGCTGAGTGTGTGAGGTGCTCCCATGAGAAACAAACCAAATCTCTCTTTTGTGGGATGACATTCGATTCTTAAACCAGCATTTGTCACATGTCGGCCAGCGTGGTTGTGTTGGTCACCCTAACATGAACAGCACACACAAGTTGATCCTAAAAGTCTTGAGTGGAAATGCATCAGGACTGCAGGCAGACATTTCCATTTTTCAAATGGAAAGCAGACCTGAAGTGGCTTTGTCAAAGATCGTGTTTTAGGCAAAGATTCAGCAAGCAGAGACCAGTCAGCCACCATATCCCTAGTAGAAGCTGGTTTTGGTCATCCCAAGCTGGCAGGTGATATGAATGGAGAACATTTCAACATGCACATTCAGGAAAAACACAGATTGTTCTTCAGTTGGGTTGCTCCTTATGAACAAGACACTGGCACACTATGTGCCAGTAGCAATACAACAAGAGAAAGCAGGACACTGTATGTTTACATAAGAATGTGAGTTGTGATTGAGAAAGACTCCAGAAAGTTAATTCTGTTCAAGGAAAATGCAATGTCCAGAATAACAAAATCAACTTTCCCGGAATTCCTTTACTGGATGACTGAGCATGCAACTCTTTTTTCTTTCTATATCTTCATGATAACAATCAATTAACAATTGGTTAATGTCATTTTAAAGAGACCCGGAACGGTCTCTTGAAAGTGGTCAGGCTGAAATCCTCCCTTCTTTGATTAGAATTTGATACCCAGCGTAACCACTGCTGTGGCCTGAAAAAGCTTTGAGATTCAAAAACAGAAACTATATTTACATATATTTACATGTTTGTTTACTGTCTGAATGGCCTTAATCCTGGACATGTGGGATGCCTGATTAACCTGAGGCGCTGACTGGAGGGCAGTGGGTCAAACAGGTGGCGAGTGGAATCATCTGTGGCCCTGGTAGTAGTTGGAGATGGCCTTTGGGGTTGATAGAATACAGTCCGTTTTTTGGGGGCAGTGTTAATTACCCTCTATGGAGCCAGACACCCAGGTGGCAGGAGAGCACACTGTCCACTGAGGAGTGGTGGAAGACCTGGACCAGAAGCATCTACTGACCTTACTTTTAAGTTGGATGTTGGACAGTCAAATCAGATTGATGGTTAAGTCTAGTTTTTATCATTTAAGGTCATTGGCAACAGTGAATTTTTTTTCTTTCTAGGCAGAAACAGTGATCCATGGTTTTATTTTATTCCAACTGGATTATTGTAACTCACTTCATGCGGGAGTCAGTCAGTTGTTAGCCTTAAGTCTGCTGCTGGTTCAAAATCCAACTGCACAACTGAACTCGTAAAAAGGAGCATATAATCACTGGCTACCTTTATATTTTAGAGTTTGTTTTAAAATCCTTATGTTTGTTTTTAAATGTTTTCTCAATCCTGTTGATTGAGAAAATCAACAGGAACAGAGGGAGTACAGAACCGAGGATTACTTCTCTGAGCTTCTTCACCCCTGCACATCCTGTTGGTCTCTCAGGTCAGCTGCTCCCGGAAGTACAAAAGGAAGCTCAGAGGGGACAGGGCCTCCTCTATCATTCCCCTGAAATTATGGAATTACTTGCCCTTGCATGTTAGAGCAGTGTTTCCCAACCTTTTGGAACCATGGCACATTTTTCACATTAGAAAAATCACAGGCACACCACGAAAAAAAAATGTCACAAAAAGCATATTGATATTTTTTCCCCGTACACCAGGTATAGTGGAATTGGCTCGGCTTGTCCCCAGTATACCTCTTTTGCTTTCTTGTGACCACTACTCATGCTAAGGCCTTCATCTGGGTCAGAATTTTGTCAAGGACCCAGGTCAGATTGACTACTTTATTTTATTTTTTTCGAATAGTTATCTCACAACATGACTATTACATAATTTCTTCTTCGCCGTCTTCTGTTTTACTGGCATTGGCAACATATTTAATTAGAGCAGGTAGTTGTCCTGCCCTCCAGTGGAAGAGAACATAATTGTTCTGCCCGCTGCTCATGCTGATCGCTTAAAGTGCTAATCAGATGGAAGCAGACAGTCTTCCACGGCACACCTGATCATTTCTCAACGCACACCTATGTGCCGTAGCACAGTGGTTGGGAAACACTGTGATAGAGGTCCCTTCACTGTCCACTTTAATAACACGTCTTAAAGTTTATTTTTACTCCTTGGCTTTCTGTCATGACTATGTGAAGGGGGGCCCGAATGGTGGACCCAAGAGCAGGACTCGCGGAGGCAAACATGAACTCAAAACTACTCAGCTTTATTGCTGGACAGTGGGCAAAACAGAAAACTGGCAAAACTGGGAAAGTAACTAACTAAAGAGGCAGACAGGCGGGCATACAGAACACACAGTGGGGAATGAGGGACGACGCGATGACAAACAGGGGAAGATGCAGACACTAAATACAAGAGGCAAACAGTACTGAGAGGAAACAGCTGGGAGACATGGCTGACACTGATTAAGCAGATGAGACGGAGGAGCACACAAAACTGAAAACACTAACAGGAAAGGGCAGAGCAGACTGTACCTGCTGCGGAGACTCAGGTCGTTTGGAGTGGAGGGCCCACTCCTGAAGACCTTCTATGACTCTCTGGTGGCCTCAGCCATCTTTTATGGTGTGGTCTGCTGGGGCGGCAGCATCTCTGCTGGGGACAGGAAGAGACTGAACAGGCTGATCCGAAGGGCCAGCTCTGTTCTAGGATGCCCTCTGGACCCAGTGGAGGTGGTGAGTGACAGGAGAATGGCGGCTAAGCTGTCATCCCTGTTGGACAACATCTCCCACCCCATGCATGAGACTGTGACAGCACTGAGCAGCTCCTTCAGTGGGAGACTGCGGCACCCACGGTGTGGGACGGAGAGATTTCGCAGGTCTTTCCTCCCCACTGCTGTCAGACTCCACAATAAAGACCTTGACTGATCTAACACACACATCCACACATGTGCAATAACACTAATGTGCAATAATCCTTTCTGGCATCGTTGTATTTTTACTCAGTTGTATATAGCATTTGTATTCTATTTTTATCTTATTGTAAATTTTATTCTATTTTATTCTGCTGTATATAGTATTTTATTTTATTCTATTCTGTACAGTTGTGTACTGTATTTATTCTTATCTTATTTTATTCTAATTTTTCCTTCACAACTTTTGCACTGTCCACTTCCTGCTGTGACAAAACAAATTTCCCACGTGTGGGACTAATAAAGGTTATCTTATCTTATCTAACATAAAACACAGACCTTCAGAGTAAAACAGGAAACTCAACACACATACAAAGACACAGACTCAAAACTGACAGAACAGGAACAGAGGGAGCACAGAACCAAAACCTAACAAATAGCAAATCTTAACAAAAGACATCACCAGAATAAAAAAGAACATGAGATAATATAAACAAACATGAAACACTCAGTCATCAGACTCAGGACCATGACACCCGTCAGCCCAAGCAAGACTTAGTTTTTCTTTTACTTTTCCTGTAGTTTGCCTTTTAGTTATTTGAGCTTTTAAATTTATCTTTTATTTTATAGCTCATGTACTTTTATTATTTAGATCAAATGTACAGCACTTAGTGTCATCTGTGGTTGTTTTAAAGTGCTTTATAAAAAGAGATGGACAGATGGATACACTTGTTTGACCCTGGTTTGTTACCTGTACACTGGTGTTCACTCTGGTAGAGGAGAGGGTTTTTTTTCTCTGCACCTCAACATTGGGGACCCAGTCCTGACTGTTTGTCTGTGTTGGTTCTCAGTCATCCAGGTCATGTTAATCTAAGGATCTTGGAAAGAAAAGTGTCTTGACTTATTTGAAGACGCTTTACTTCTCATCCGAGCTTTTTCAGTTCTAAGACCAAACGGTGGAGAGTCCCAAGTCCCAGGTATTTAAGCCACAGTGGGAGTTCTCCTTAAAGAGGGTCGCTGACCCACTTTTGATCATGTGCTTCATCATGATCCAAGGTTTGAAAAAAGATCTGGGTCATCATGAGCAGAGAATCCTTAAATATATATATAACAAAATTCCCCGCTCGCCCCTGCGGGCAGTCCGTCCTATAAGCTCGGGTCATCTACCAGAGGCCTGAGAGCTTGAGGGTCCTGCGCAGTATCTTAGATGTTCCCAGGACTGCACTCTTCTGGACAGAGATCTCAGATGTTGTTCCTGGGATCTGGTGGAGCCACTTACCTATCGTGAGAGTCACTGCACCTAGTGCTCCGATTACCACGGGGACCACTGTCACCTTCACCCTCCACATCTTCTTGAGCTCTTCTTTGAGCCCTTGGTATTTCTCAAGTTTCTTATGTTCCTTCTTCCTGATGTTGCTGACATTAGGAACCGCTACATCTATCACCACGGCCATCTTCCTCTGCTTCTCTACCACCACTATTGGTTGGTTAGCCACCACCATTTTCTCTGTCTGTATCTTGAAGTCCCACAGGACCTTAGCTCGGTCATTCTCCACCACCCTTGGGGGTGTTTCCCATTTTGACCTCAGGACTTCCAGGCCATATTCGGCACACATGTTTCTGTATACTATGCTGGCCACTTGGTTATGGCACTCTATGTATGCCCTGCCTGCTAGCATCTTGCACCCTGCTGTTATGCGCTGGATTGTCTCAGTGGCATCTTTACACAACCTGCACCTGGGGTCTTGCCTGGTGTGATAGACCCCAGCCTCTATGGATCTTGTGCTCAGAGCTTGTTCCTGTGCTGCCATGATTAGTTCCTCTGTGCTGTCTTTCAGTCCAGCTTTGTCCAGCCACTGGAAGGATTTCTGGATATCAGCCACCTCCGCTATCTGCCGGTGGTACATACCGTGTAGGTGCCTGTCCTTCATGCCTGTCCTGGGCTTACTGTATGCCAATGCTGAAGAGGCATACAGTTCATCACCTCTCCCTCCCCTGGGCAGATCTGATCACAACCTGGTGCACCTTGTCCCTGTGTATGAGCCCTTAGTGCGCAGGGAGCCACCAGCCACCCACACAGTACAGAGATGGTCGGAGGAGAGCGAGGAGGCTCTTAAGGATTGTTTTGAGTCGACTATGTGGGAGGTGATCTGTGACGACCACGGAGAGGACATCGACAGCCTTACTACATGCATTACTGACTATATTAATTTCTGTGTGGATAACACCGTACCTACCAGGACTGTACGGTGTTTCTCCAACAACAAACCTTGGATTACCCCAGAAATTAAAGCTGTCCTCAAGCAGAAGAGGAGGGCCTTCAAATCCAGAGACAAGGAGGAGTTGAAAAGGGTGCAGAGAGAGCTGAGGGGACTGATAAGGAATGGGAAGGACAGCTACAGGCAGAAGATGGAGAACCAGCTTCAGCAAAATAACGTTGGTGAAGTCTGGAGAGGCCTCAGAACCATCTCAGGCCACAAACATCAGAACGCTCTGCCTGGGAGGGATGTGAGGTGGGCAAATGAACTGAATAATTTCTTTAATAGGTTTGATTCATCCATGAGGCAGTCTCCAACATCAGCTGCAGACTCACCCACCCCCACTGCTGCTGTTCCACCTCAGACACCACGTCAGCTGCAGACTCACCCACCCCCACTGCTGCTGTTCCACCTCAGACACCTCAGACACTTCACACCTCCTCTATTCACCCTGCTCACTCCTCCCCACCCCCAACAACAGCATCCAATACACAATCAACACAAGGCTCCAGCCTGTCTCTCTCAACCACCCAGGTTAGGAGGGAACTGAGGAGGATTAATGGCAAGAAGGCAGCGGGTCCAGATGGCATCAGCTCGAGGGTCGTCAGGTCCTGCGCAGACCAACTGTGTGGTGTGATGGAGCACCTCTTCAACCTGAGCCTGAGGCTGGGGAGAGTCCCACAGCTCTGGAAATCCTCCTGTGTTGTACCAGTGCCAAAGACTTCACGCCCCAAGGACCTCAACAGCTACAGGCCGGTGGCTCTGACATCCCACCTGATGAAGACCCTGGAGCGGCTGGTCCTGGCTCAGCTTTGGCGCCTGGTGAGCTCATCACTGGACCCACTTCAGTTTGCCTACCAACCTGGCATTGGAGCGGATGATGGCCTGGTAAATGGTAAATGGTCTGTATTTATATAGCGCTTTTCAAGTCCCTAAGGACCCCAAAGCGCTTTACATATCCAGTCATTCACCCATTCACACACACATTCACACACTGGTGATGGCAAGCTACGTTGTAGCCACAGCCACCCTGGGGCGCACTGACAAAGGCGAGGCTGCCGGACACTGGCGCCACCGGGCCCTCTGACCACCACCAGTAGGCAACGGGTGAAGCGTCTTGCCCCAGGACACAACAACCGAGACTGTCCGAGCTGGGGCTTGAACCTGCAACCTTCCGATTACAAGGCGAACTCCAAACTCTTAAGCCACGATCGCCCCCTATGATGCTGTCATTCACCTCCTACATCGTTCCCTCGTGCACCTGGAGACCGCTGGGAGCACTGTGAGAATCATGTTCTTTGATTTCTCCAGTGTCTTAAACACTATTCTTCCCTCGGTTCTGAAGGACAAGCTGGAGAACTCTGGAGTGGACCATCACCTCACTACCTGGATTTTGGACTACCTCACTGACCGAGCACAGTATGTGAGGACTCAGGGCTGTGTGTCGGACAGGGTTGTCTGCAGTACGGGGGCCCCACAGGGAACGGTTCTGGCTCCGTTCCTCTTCACCATCTACACTCCAGACTTCTCCCACAACTCCACCCAGTGCTTCCTGCAGAAGTTCTCTGATGACTCTGCAATAGTCGGCCTCATCACTGATGGGGACGACAAGGAGTACAGAGGACTGACTCAAGACTTTGTGGACTGGTGCCAGCTGAACTACCTCCAGATCAATGCCAGTAAAACCAAGGAGCTGGTGGTAGACTTTCGCAGGCACAAGCATCCTCCACTGCAACCACTGAACATCCAACGTATGGACATCGAGGCTCTGGACAGCTACAGGTACCTTGGTGTTCATCTGAACAACAAACTGGACTGGACTCATAACTCAGACGCCCTCTACAGGAAAGGGCAGAGCAGGCTGTACCTGCTGCAGAGACTCAGGTCGTTTGGAGTGGAGGGCCCACTCCTGAAGACCTTCTATGACTCTCTGGTGGCCTCAGCCATCTTCTATGGTGTGGTCTGCTGGGGTGGCAGCATCTCTGCTGGGGACAGGAAGAGACTGAACAGGCTGATCTGAAGGGCCAGCTCTGTTCTGGGACGCCCTCTGGACCCAGTGGAGGTGGTGAGTGACAGGAGAATGGCGGCTAAGCTGTCATCCCTGTTGGACAACATCTCCCACCCCATGCAGGAGACTCTGACAGCACTGAGCAGCTCCTTCAGTGGGAAACTGCGGCACCCACGGTGTGGGACGGAGAGATTTCGCAGGTCTTTCCTCCCCACTGCTGTCAGACTCCACAACAAAGACTTTTGCAGCTGATCAAACACACAAACCCACACATGTGCAATAAGACTGCTATATGTGCAATTCTTCTTCTGACGAAGTTGTATTTTTGTATTTTCCTACTCAGTTGTATATAGTATTTGTATTTCCATTTTATTCTATTGTATATATTATTCTATTCTATTTTATTCTATTGTGTATGGTATTTTATTTTATTGTATTTTATTGCTTTCCAGTGTTTTCTAATTTCTGCTATATAACTTTGCACTTTGCTGTAACCAAACAAATTTCCCACCTGTGGGACTAATAAAGGTCATCTTATCTTATCTTATGATGGTTCCTCCTCTTCCTCCTCTTTCTTGGGTTTCTGCTGCCTGAGGTATTCACTGCGCATGCAGTTGGTTGGGGCCATCTTCCTGATGTATTTGTGGATGTTCGTTGTCTCATCCTGGACTGTGGTGCTGACACTCACCAGTCCCCGGCCCCCTTCCTTCCGCTTAGCGTACAGCCTCAGGGTGCTGGACTTGGGGTGAAACCCTCCATGCATGATCAGGAGCTTCCTCGTCTTGAAGTGGCTTCTATCTCCTCCTTTGGCCAGCTTATTATCCCAGCAGGGTACCTGATCACGGGCAGGGTGTAGTTGTTGATAGCCGGATCTTGTTACTTACCATTCAGCTGACTTCTCAGGACTTGCCTGACCCTCTGCAGGTACTTGGTGGTTGCAGCTTTTCAGCTTTTCTGGCTGGCAACTGCTCCGTTCCATAGTCGGTATCCGTAGCCAGTCTTGTCAATGATCTTACTGAGGGGGTTCAGGCCTATGCAGAACAGCAGTGGGGACAGAGCATCTCCTTGGTAGATCCCACACTTGATGGTGACTTGCACTATGGGCTTGAAGTTGGCCTCTAGTGTTGTACGCCACATCCCCATTGAGCTCCTGATGAAGGCTCTTAAGGTCCTGTTGATGTTGTACAATTCTAGGGATTCCAGGATCCAGGTGTGGGGCACTGAGTCATAGGCCTTTTTGTAGTCAGTCAGGTTGGTCAGCCTGGTCTTGCAGTCTCGGCTGACTGCTCCGTCTACCAGTAGCTGGTGTTTTGCGCCTCTGGTATTCTTGACAATCCCTTTTTTGAGGCACATGGCTCAATACTCATGTATTGAGCCATGTGCCTGTTGATCATAGCCGCTATGATGCCTGACAGGAGCTTCCATGTGGTACTGAGGCAGGTTATTGGCCGGGAGTTGGATGGGACCGGTCCCTTCTGGGGATCCTTGAGGATCAGGACTGTCCTGCCTTTGGTTAGCCATTTCGGGTGTCTCTTGTCAACTAGCAGCTGGTTCATTTGTGCTGCCAGATGCTCATGGAGTGCAGTTAGCTTCTTCAGCCAGGGGCGTGAACCATGTCGGGGCCTGGTGCTGTCCAACTCTTCATACTGGAAACCCTTTCTTGGATGTCTGCCACTGTGATGGTTACTGGTCCCTGTTCAGTAAATTTGCTGTGGTCTGCTCTTGGATCCACTAGCCACTGAGCATTGCTGTTATGGGTTGCGTCCTTCTCCCATATGCTCTTCCAGTATATTTCTGTCTCCATCCTTGGTGGTGCTGTTCTTATATTGTTACTCTGCCACCGAGAGTACACCTTGGCTGGTTCTGTGGTTGGTTTATTCTCCTGCAGTCCTGGAAGGTGCCTCAGCTAGGGGGACTTCAGCACACACATGGGCAATTACAGCATAAATTGATGGGTTTGATTGGAAATAGCAAAATGCCTGATCTCTATTGCCATAGTTTTTAATAACAACAATCATGTTTGAGATTGAGGATGTCCATAAGTGCAATATGCACCAGGACACCCAGGTCACAGTTCAATGATGAATTTTATGATCATATCACTGGAATTTATAAACTATATAATAAATTATATATTTTATTCATAGGTGCCTTTTTAGACTCTCACGGGCACCTCACAAGAAATTAAACACCAAAGCCTGTATAAATTAAGGGATTAAAAAAGAAAAAGAATTAAAAACCAGTGAATCCTAAAATCATAATCAAACTGAATAGGCAGTTTTGAAAAGATGTGTTTCAAGGCTGACTTTAATGATAGGAAGAGAATCAGTGTTGGAAATGTGGTTTTGGGACTTCCAAAGATGTGGGTTCACATGGCTGAAAATGCTAAGCTAATGGTGGTCAAATGAGCAGATGGTATAATGAGAATAATGGTGGAGAAGAATCAAAGAGGATGGGATGGGGGACAATGTTCAGTAGAGTACAAGAGTATAGAAAGAACTGAAAGTAAGATGCACAATCTTACACATTTATGCAATATTTTAAAATAAGCGAGTGAAGAGTCTAAAACACAGGAGTAAGATGTTCTGTGAAAGATATTTTACTACTGACATGAACAACTGTATGGAAGCTGTAGAGAAATTTCTGTGATAGGCCAGAGAAGATCAAATTACAATAATCAATACAAGATGAAATCAGAGCACATACAAGAATAGGAGTACTTTGAGCTGTAAAGGATGGGCATAGCCAAATAATGTTACATCGACCATGTGTTGTTGATAATTGTTTCATAATTTGATGTGCTATCAAAAACAACTAAATTTTGCATAGGACGAAGGAGAGGTTTGTCAATACTCTTCATGTATTGACAATTCCAAAAGAAAATTTATTAAATTTGTCCGAAACAGTTTTGGGTCCTACCAGAAGAATCTTTGTTTTCTGTTTGAATTAACTATTACTATTGAATTTTAGAAAATTAGCAGACAACCATGATTTTAATCTTTCTTCCCTGGTATCTGTCACGGTCCTGGGTCGGTAATCGGGCATTTGTGTTTGAATTCTGATTCTGTTTTATTTAATATTCTGAGGTAAAGATCCCAGTTTTAGTTATTATAGATGTGATCTGTCTTTTTGTATCCCCAGGTCTTAATTTGTTATCTAGCCTTTGGTTCTCTGTCATCCCGTCCTGAGTTCCCATCTTTTTGTGTCTAGTTTCTCTGTGTTAGTATCTCTCTGTGAAGTCAGTGTTGTCTCCTTTCCCCAGTCATATCTCTTGTAGTCTGTCATGTCTGGTAAGTTCTGTCCCTTGTGCTCTTTCTGTCTCGCTCTGTCCCTCGTTCTGTGTCTTCCTAGTCTTGTCTCTGTCTCCATGTTTATGTCCATGTGTTTCTCTCACTCCCTCTGTTCCCTATATTTAGTCAGTCTGCATTTCAGTGTCTGTTTCTCATCTTTTCTTATTTATTCTGGCAGTCTCTTGTCCTGTGTGCATCTTGTTCAGTTTTGCTTCCGGTCTCATTAGTTATATTATGTTTTGCTGTGTTCCCACCTGTGCTTTCTTCCTCTTTTGCATTTCCTTGTGTTCCTCACTGATCCTCTGGCTGTTTGTCCCATCAGGTTAGTTTGTCTCAGTTTGGGTTCTGTCTTTCTCGGTTCATGTACTTTGTAATTCCAGCAATAAAGCTGAGTTTTGACTTCAGACTCCAGTTTTGACTTCATTTTGGGTCCAATGCTGCCTGTCTCTTACATTGGTACATGACAGTACCTGACAAGGGGTTTGTTTAGAATTATGCATTGTATAATTCTTCTCAGTCCTTGTAGTTTAGAATTATGCATGATTAACTATTTGCAAATAAAAAACAGTTAAACAGAAACAGTTTTAACACTCTATCTGGATTTTAAGTTCTTTTATTCCATTTTTGAGTAAAGGGGAGCTGAAGGATCTCTATCTCTGACAAAGAGGCTACCTCAAGCTCCGGAATTTGTAGGCTCCATTCACAGCCTACAAATTCCGCACGCCCCCACTAGGGGGGCTACGAGCCATTGTGGAATAAAAAAACGAATGAAAAAAAAGAATGCTCGGACACTGCTAGCATTAATGGACAGGTTTTTGACGGGGCTCCCACACAAACACAAAGCAGAAGATGAAGTATCGTCAAATATGCTTATAAACCAATTTCATTCTAAGCCACAGACTAAAAGAAAATGTGATGATGCCTTTAGCTTCACCTGCACACTGGTGGTGCCAAGGTAGGTATTCCAGACAGAATGTGTTCCCCCTCTGACGGGAGCACACTCTGGGCTCTCCAAATCACAGATAAACAGTATTCCACAGCTGTTTATGTTTTTAAACCCATTTTGTACAGAGAGACATTTTTTGAAAAATGTATTGATAGCAATGTTGAATATTCTTACTACACATAACTACACATAAAAATTGTTTGTTTTTCTCTTATTTAAAAGACTTAGTAGATTATATTATTCATTTATCTACCTGTAATTTATTGCAGTTTACTTTCATTTGTTTCACTGTTTAAAAAAGGTTTGAGGTGTGAAAGAAACTTGATGTTCTGCTTCAAATGGAGTTTGAAATCAAATATGGGTGTGTGTGGTTGGAGGATGTGTTTGTGCCGGGCCGGGGCAAGATTTTTTTGTAAAAACAAAGGGGAGCCTAGCAAAAAAAAAGTTTGGGAACCACTGCTTTAAACTGATAGGCTACTCACTGTGACACCTGAGCCACCATCACTGTGGCTTGTGAATGGTTTCAAGCCTTCACGATGCTACTTTTCTGTGCCATTCTGATGCGGGTTGATTCATTTTCATCTGACCAAACAATGCTGTTGCTAATCTGGCCTTACTATTTTTAGCCTGATGAAAGAAGTAGAAACATATGATTATCTACCACAGCAGATGTATACAGATTTTTATGCTTTTTGGAGGGGGTTTGCACTTTTTTTAACAATAAGCATAAGCTTTTTTGTGTGTTTGGAATAATAATCAACATTTTTCAAGTTGCATAATTAGTTTATAATTATTTTGAAAAAAATAATTTGTTCATAATTTTCCAAAAATAATTATAATAATTGAATACATCTAGAAACATGTGGGTGGTAAGGTTTTTGTATGGCTGCATGTATGGCATCTAAACAGCTTTCCACTGTACATCAGGGTTTGATCTGTCAGCTCTCAAACATTGGAGTAATTCAACTTGTATTTAGAATCACAATAAATAGCGCGAGTATGGCATTTGTCTTGTTTGTGAGATTGCACAAATAGAAAACAAATGAAAAAATACAATGACTTAAGCACAGCTATTCCAGTGAGTACAGGAAAGAGATTTTACTGTCCAGATGAGGAATGCCTCACTAATATGACAGACCTATTACCAGTAACGATCCACCAGACAAATGATGCAGCAGCCGATTCAATTTAACATCTACATTAGCTGTGTGATGTGATTTAGAGGATGCATGCACGCTTATTTTCCAACCGGCACACACACACGCACACGCACATGCACACAGAAATACAGTCACCATCAACACAAATGCATGCTAAAGTCTGCATGCTCAGTAACACATAAATTTTGTAAGGTTTTTTTTCAGTCCTCTTCTAAATACAGACACAAACACACATCTTTGGCCCCACACGCGCGCACACACACACACACACACACACACACACACACACACACACACACACACTGTCAGGCTGTTATGAATTCCACAGAGCTGAGTGCAGAGCAGGAGAGAGATAATGATAATAAATGGAGAGAGCCTGAATATTATTTGACTGCTGTGCCAATATTAGCTCCTCATCTAGCCAGTGTACCTCACATTAAACAAGCCTAACACTTAATGTCATGGTGCGGCTGTGCAGTAGGCAGGAAGAGGATCCAGAGGACACCAGAGACAAAAAGGGAACTCAAACAGGCAGCTTTATTGCTCTTATAAAGGCACAAGGAAACACAGGCCAGGGATAGATAATAAAAAACTGAGATGCTTCAAGGAAAAACATACTACTGGGAGGGATGCAGCCATGAGGGGCAACGTGACAAAGGACAAGGGACAACTCGGACAATAAGTATATCAGGCAATGGGGGGAGATTTATCACCAACCTAGACACAAAACAGATAACCAAAACAATACTAACAGAAACTCGGAACAAAGCCACTTCTCAAAACCCAAAAGACACTGAAACTACAAAAATGCTAAACTCTGAGTCCTAAATTCAAGGATCCTAAAACTGACATGTGTCCAACTATTTTTTCCCTCTCTCTCACAAAAAAATATGACTTTTTGGTTTTGGTTCACTTTACTGTTCCACTCACCATTTAGTTGGAAGAGGTAACAGGGAACTAATGATGACATTTCAATTATAAAGAATTTAACGAGTGCAAACTGTGAAAACTACACACAAAACTGTCTGTACAGTCCAAATTGAATTGATATGAAATGGTAAAATATACTCATTTAATAGTTCCCTGTTTGGCACCATTTTTAAGACAGATTTATTATTCAAACCTGTTTTGGATTATAACTTGTTTCGAGTGGATCCAATCCCAGTTGTCACTGGAGGAGAGTCGGGGTACTCACGTATCACTCTAATATCACTAATAATTATGAAAATTATTTACTCCCACATTCACACCAACAGTTAATTTAGAATTACTAATTAGCCACCAACTTCCTGTAATAATCTATAGCAAGAGATTTAATTATCTAGATATATGTCTTAACTACTCTGTCACAGTATAGTAGTGACAGAGTAGTTAACCATGAACAAAGAAGGCACCATTTCCTCTTTGTTTATTAATTATGGTGAAAAATAATAAAGAAGTGTTTGCAGAACAATATAAAGTAATCAGAAAGTTAACTTCCTTGTGAGTTATGGTTATAAAGTGTCATCATTTTCTTTCATTACCAATTGTTACCTGTTAGACAATTTTTAAAATTAACTGTGGCCTTAAAAACAGCCTGGATTAAAGAGATTCTTCTTGCATTTCCCTCCAGGCTCTACTGAAAACCTGAAAACATAATTCCTCAGGACACAGCTGTCCACAGGAATCATAAGGCATAAGTTAAATTTAATGTTGTCTAACATTAATCACTGTCATTTCTGACATGACAACAGTCAGCATGAAGTCATTTATATATGGGTCAGGTATAGGTCTTAAGTTATTCATTCTCCCACTTGCTAGTGTTAAGTTATAGTCTAACTCCTCAACGAAAGCTACATTTGGACTACAGCTGCTGTACCATCTGGCACTGTGAATTATGGAAGGGAACATCTTGTATACACCGGATTGTGCTATACAGCAAAACCCTGTGATGTGTATTACATTAAGAGGCTAGTCTGCTGATTCCTCTGTCACTCAGGACTCTATTATCACACTATCCATGCACAGGCACACACACACACACACACACACACAAATATACACAGTATGCCTGTGCGTGTATGGACAAAGTGATTTTAACTTGTTGTTGTTGCATGTTCGTCCAACAGACACATCTCCCACACCTTTTACACATTTTTAGACATTTTAATTAACTAAAGAAAACCAAAAATTCTTTAAATTAAAGGAACACAAATATATAAAAGCCACAGTGTGGAAGTTAAGGCCACGTTTGGTGTATATATTCTGCTCTCTTTTAACACATTAAAAAAACGTGGCAGTATGTTTTTGCTTGGGTTTCTCATCAGCCCAGGCCTGACTTTGTCCTCCATCAACCCATGCCGTCAGTTTGACTCTACTATTCTTAGTGGGTCCGTCTGCCACTATAGTCCCCCTGGACACCATGCCTTCAGACACAGTTCCCATCTGACAAACTGCTCTTACTTCCCCATACAGACAGGATGTATTAAATTGGTCATGGTAGGATTCTACTGCATTGTGTTTAATTAACACCGGTTGTCACTGTATAGGGGCTGGTGGGAGATGTAAATATCCTGAGGTTTCCCTTTGGCTCAGCACTGTGACGTTAGATGACAAAATACAGTATGAAAAATGTCTGTGATCTGTCAGAAATCCACAGAAAGGCAGCACAAAAGAAATCCACACTGTGGGTCAGTTTTTAAAAACAAATTTGGCTTAAAAAAGAGTTTCGTCTTTCCTGAACATGAATTCACCAACTGAAACCTTACTTCACACATTGCTGGTTTACTGATGTTTCTGAGCTGCATTTATTAAAATCTGTTTCAGTAAAAGAGATTTTGGTCCTTCGTATCATAAAACAGTAAATGAAAAGAACAGTACATATAACATATTTGTAATGTGGGCACCTGTCAAAAGGATGCTTGTAAGAACCGTCAGACAAGCAAAAACAGTTAAACTGCATCAAGTTATGGGCGTCCTTAATCCTGCTGCTGCAACATTTGAAGCTAAATTTTAAATTTGACAGTTTCTAGTTCTCACAAGTTTATTTAGTCGAGTTGCAGATTTTTCTCTCCACCAAAATGAGCTTCCAATACTGCCTTTTTAAAAAATAATGATATTAATAATAATGAGCGAATACAACTGCTAGATTTTGTGTGACACAATACAGGAGTGTGTTTTTGCTCTTCCCTATCTTCCCTTCGGTGCTCATCATTGTGTACAGGTTTCATGGGAAGTATCAGAAGCAACTGAGGAGAGCAGGTGGAAGCGAGGGAAGGCCAAAGCTGTGCATAGTGGCCTTCCCTGACCTGGACTGCTTTGTGAAAGCAGAGGCTGACAAAAAGACAGAATACAGTAAGAAAAGAGAAGGGATGGCAGGCAGTAAGAGAAAAGAAGAAAAAGGGGAGGTGTGAAGAAGGAAAAAGCTAAAAGAGAAAAAACAAAAACAGAAGCGAACAAGGGAAAGAGACTTGACAAAGACAATCCCTGAGGTTGTCTTCCTTCTTCTGTGTGCAATTATATGTGCATGTGTGTGTGTCTGTATGTGTGTGCATGTTTGTGTAATGAGCATAGTGGGCTCCTGAAGCACTCATGCTGAGTCGCAAAACCAAAAGAGACAATAGAATGGCTGCAAAGGGGGGAGAGGGAAGTCATTATGGACCCAATAATACATATATATGCAGGCAAGTCACACACAAAACTCCAGTGAATCAGTGAGCCAAAACTGTCACAGCGAGAGAAAGTTCCACTGGGTGCCAAGTTGTATCCCTGTCGATTAAAAAATGCTGGTGGCATTTGAAACACACACACACACACACACACACACACACACTTTGAAAAAAAAAAGAATAGAACAGACCTTGCAGTACAAGAGTGTATCTTCTTGTCACATCTGGCTTGTGGAACTGAACAATGAATGAACTGAGTACAACATTATGACACAGTTCAAAAACTACACAACAAACAAACTTGCAAAGACAATACAAACACCATCACGTTTGACAGTATACAGTTAGTCCATCTCAAATCAACTTTTAGACCATCTGGTTTTTATAAAAATTTTACAGTAGGAAGTCAAATACCTTTGAGGATATATTTTTGGGAAAATGGGTCTGTCGACTTTGAAGCCATCAAAACTTGATGAATATCACAAAAACTATTAAATACATTTTTTAAAAATGCCTGAAATATCCAATGCCCTTTCTTACCATGAACATGAATCGTGGTCTATTGGTAACCTGCCTGCATTCTTTGCTCTGTGATTTTGCTGTTATTCCAGTTACTTCCACTTTGTAATTTATACCTAATATTTATATCTATTTTAAAATACCACTAACAGTTAACCTTGGAATATTTAGTACCAAATATATTTTTTTGCATAGATGGCTTCCTATCATAGCACCTGGCAGTGAATTCTTGAGAGAAACCAATTTTTTCACAAAAGTTGGTAGAAACAGTTTAGATGCCCAGGTGTTTGATTTTATACACCTGTAGCCATGGAAATGATTGGAACACCTGAATTAAATGATTAGGATGGATGAGGGAATATCTTTACCAATATAGTGTAATTTTACATTCAGAGATATAAAAAAAACTAGTATTAATCAATTTATAAAACTCATCTCTGCAGCCTCATGTCCTCAAATCATTTATATTTGTATTTTTAATGAGAATACAGTTTAAGCATTTACTTTATTGTTATCAAAATCATTATTATTCAACAATACTGCTGCACATTTTTGTCAGCTTTACTACATCTACATACTTTGTGCTACAAATACCACTCTGGTATCAAAGCATTCATTTGTTGAGGACTATTGTGCCATCACTCTTCATTTTCATAACTTTTTCAAATATTGATGTTTTTATGAATTTTTCATACCATTGAAATGAATGGAGCAAGCACAAAATATGTTTAAAACCCATCTTACTCTAAGCATGAACTATTTCAATATTCTTTCAGATATATAAATAAATAATTTTAAGGTATAAGATTTGTCATGTCAGACCATATATATATATATCTATATGTATACATATAGATATATATATGTATATATATATATTTATATATATATAAAAAAAAAAACACCCAGCACGCCCCTGCAGGCGGTTTTATCCTTCAAGCTCGGGTCCTCTACCAGAGGCCTGGGAGCTTGAGGGTCCTGCGCAGTATCTTAGCTGTTCCCAGGACTGCGCTCTTCTGGACAGAGATCTCCGATGCTGTTCCCAGGATCTGCTGGAGCCACTCGCCTTGCTTGGGAGTCACCGCACCTAGTGCTCCGATTACCACAGGGACCACTGTTACCTTCACCCTCCACATCCTCTCGAGCTCTTCTCTGAGCCCTTGGTATTTCTCCAGCTTCTCGTGTTCCTTCTTCCTGATATTGCTGTCATTCGGAACCGCTACATCGATCACTACGGCCGTCTTCTTCTGTTTGTCTACCACCACTATGTCCGGTTGGTTAGCCACCACCATTTTGTCCGTCTGTATCTGGAAGTCCCACAGCCCCCCTGGCTACACTTTGCTAGATCCGCCCCTGCACAGTTACCAGCCGTCAGCTACGTAGAAAAGGATCCTGGTGTAGAAAGTAAGATTAAATACATTCTAACAACAGCTTATCAAGCTTAAACGTGCTGCTGTTGTTCAGCCGCTGGTTTCCTCTTTCTGGAGCAAAGTGGGCCAAAAACAAAGAAGAGAGACGGACTCGCGACAGAAAAGCCAATCAGCTGATCATTGATCAGTTTCATGATTGAAGTAGCAGCAGGAGAGGGAGGGAGAGAGAAGAGGCAGTCGCTCCATATATCGGTTGTTAAGCTTAATGCTGGAACGCTTTACAAACATTCAGAGATGAACTTACACACTTGCTTTACTTCTCTCTGGGATAACTTCCTCGGAGATGAAATGCCGGATTGCTAGTGAGGCTACAAATACACACAGCCGCTCTATCACGTGAGCACACTGCTCCGACGTACTACGGTTATGAGCCGAGTTACACCGTGTTGCAAGTTTTGTGAGGTGCTTTTTTGATATTTAATGGATCGGATTACATTTTTTATTTCTCTCCGATATCCGATCCAGTAATTTACGTCAGTATCGGACCGATACCGATACGTAATATCGGATCGGTCCATCTCTACATTTAACACTAACTTCTTCTTCCTCTCCAGTCCTGTCTTTCTTATGTTTCTCCATCTCTAAATGAAGTTAGCTCTCTTTCTTTTCTCTCCCTGTGAAATACAGCAGCTGGACCTTTAGTTAGCAACACACTGTGAGACAAACTGCACACAAACAGTTTGTGTGTTTGCTCATATTTGTTAAGCTGATAGAAACATTGCATTTTAAATTACTTAAAACTTAAAAAATATAACTCCCTTTATGCTCACTCATCTTCTGTATGACTAGCTAGATGCTGAAGTACAGCAACAGCAACTTAGGACATCTAAGTTTCTTTTTATGCAACATGCTCTGGTGATTAATAAACAAACAGGATTCGCACTCGTGTTTCTGTTTGGGCTCAAATCGGTTTGATGTTTGGAAGCTCGCAGTGGTGAAGTAATAACTCGACCCAAATGCATTAAAGCAAAATCAATGAGCCTGTTTTGAAAATGTAGGGAGTAAAAGTAAAAGTAGTAGTCATAAAAATGTAATCAAAGTATAAGTCTATGACAATTGCACAGACTCTCAGTGACAGGCCTGTCTTTAGAATCATTTCATAGATTATAGTAAATGGACTGATTCTTTTATAGCGCTTTTCTACTTTCATTAAATCTTTGATTAATAATAAATATGATTTACTATTAGCGAAAGCACATATAGATAAAGTATTTTTAACATCGTCGGGGAGACTTCAGTCTCTCTCTCAATCCCACCTTTCTTGACAAAATGAAAAGGTAAAAACCTGCATTTTATTATAACATCACTCGTTTTTCTAGCCTTAAAAATTAATAAATCCTTGGGTCTTAGTTTTCCAGGACAATAAATTAAGCCCAGTTAGTTACCAAGTGCACAAATTTAGAGGAAAGCTGCTAATAATAGGTCCGACCGGAGGGCCACCCTGGCAAGCACACCTTCAGAGACTGGAGCCTGGCTCCATCTAAGCTCTGCATTGCATTCTGGGTAATAATCAGACATTAGTGCTTTTTAAACAAAGAGCTGGTTCCTGTCTTGGCTGGAGGCTGATATCGGTAGAGGACACCCTTTTGAGGACAGCAATGAAGGAGGCAGTAGAACACCTGTATTAACATGGGTAGGGGTCGAAGATGGTGAAGAAGTCCCCCAGCTGGCATATCTTGAGGCTGGCATGGGTGGCAGAAGAGGCTGTCAGGGGGCTGGACTGAAGAATGGTAGGACCACTTAGGTTCTGGGTCCACTGGCTCAAGAAGCGCATGCAACTCAGACAACAACTACAACTACAGACCCACAATCGAGAGCCTGCTGATCTATGCAGTGACAGTGTGGCATGCCAGCTGCACGGACGCAGCCAGGAAGAGACGACAGAGGATGGTAAAAACAGAACAAAAAAAATCGTCGGCTGCCCCCTGCCCTCCTTGTCTGCCATCTACAACTCCCGTTGTCTCAGCAGGGCAAGACACATCTTGAAGGACTTTACCCACCCTGGCTATTCAATTCAATTCAATTCAATTCAATTCAATTTTATTTATATAGCGCCAAATCACAACAAAAGTCGACTCAAGGTGCTTCATAGGTACAGAGAAAAACCCAACAATCATATGACCCCCTATGAGCAAGCACTTTGGCGACAGTGGGAAGGAAAAACTCCCTTTTAACAGGAAGAAACCTCCGGCAGAACCAGGCTCAGGGAGGGGCGGGGCCATCTGCTGCGACCGGTTGGGGTGAGAGACGGAAAACAGGATAAAGACATGCTGTGGAAGAGAGACAGAGATTAATAACAGATATGATTCATTGCAGAGAGGTCTGTTAACACATAGTGAGTGAGAAAGGTGACTGGAAAGGAAAAACTCAATGCATCATGGGAATCCCCGGCAGCCTACGTCTATTGCAGCATAACTAAGGGAGGA
This sequence comes from Oreochromis niloticus, assembly GCF_001858045.2. Taxonomy (NCBI): domain Eukaryota; kingdom Metazoa; phylum Chordata; class Actinopteri; order Cichliformes; family Cichlidae; genus Oreochromis; species Oreochromis niloticus. The sequence goes on from NC_031971.2 coordinate 3,362,603, forward strand.
TTCAGGGTCACCTGGTCCAGCCCTAACTATATGCTTTAGCAAAAAGGAAAGTTTGAAGCCTAATCTTGAAAGTAGAGATAGTGTCTGTCTCCTGAATCCAAACTGGAAGCTGGTTCCACTCACATTGTTGTTCTTGGTTGATATGACAACCTATCCACACTCTGTGCACCACAGACACAAAATCTGTTCTCTACTGAAACACATTACTCCTGCTGCTGATGTCATAATTGATGTCTATGAGCACAAACTGTGACTGCTCCACATTTTGCAGTGAGACCGTCTCTGCATCTGTGCCTGGGAGCCGGTGACACCCGAGTGTCACAGTGTATGCACACTTGTGCAGTTATTTCTATTTTGGATGCAAAAAGTCTTGAATGTCTTCCTTCAGCGTCCGCAGCGTCTAGACTGCTGTGTGGCACAGAAATGATCGATGCAGTAGCTGAAACTGTAGGGCTCGTTTGTCTTTTCTCAGCAGGAGGAAGCCAAGATGTTGACACTGGTGAAGCAGGAAAAAGAGGAGAGAGATGACTGCAACTTGGACCTGAAGGTGGAGGTTAACATAAGGGCGGAGTGTGGCCTCTCTGCAGGTGAGTGTGGCCCCCACACAGTTACATCGGTGTTTTGTTGGCTGCTCACATGGTTTCAGTGTTACTGTCTGTCCTTCTACAGCTTTGGAGCCCAGCGAGGAAAGCCCCCCTGCCGACACTGTTCTCGACACCAGCGTCAGCAGCCTCACATCCTCCACTTCACAGCTGTCCTCCTCTCCTGCTGATGCCACGGTGGACCTGACCTGCAGGCCTCGAGCAAAACGTAAGGCTGCTAAGCCCGTAGGTAACAGCGAGGGGGTCCCGGCCTCCGAAGCGGCTCGCAGGGACCCTTTGGGAAGCCTACCTGATATGGCTCTGAAGCCAGAGGTCCAGACAGATGAGTTCGCAGAAGATGACCTTCATCCCTCTCAGCTGTCAGCCACTATAGCCTCTGATGAGTCGAGCTGCGACCGCCTCAACAGCCTGGGCCTGGATCTGGCCTGGATGCAGAAGCGTGTCAGTCATCTGGGAGCAGCCTATGCAGTAGCACAGCTGGGTTTGGGGAACACGGACAGCGGGCACCCTTCTGCCTCCTTCCCCTCACAGGGAGGTGGAGACAGTCTCGACGGCCCCCCGACTATGCTTTTTACAGGCGGCGCTCACGAGATGGCTGCTTTTGCTGCCTCCTTCGACATGGCTGCTGCTGCCGCCGCCGCTGTAGTAGCTGCACCCCCTCCACCTCTGCCCCTCCCCCTCCTCGGACAGCTCCCACTGGCACTGCCAGCAGCCAGAGGCGGCCTTACAGGAGCAGCACCGCCGCCGCAAAAGAGCCGGTGGCGTGCGCTGTGTGCGGACGCGTGTTCCCCAGCACGGCCGGCTTGGAGCTGCACCAGCGGGTGCACACCGGGGAAAGACCTTACACTTGCTCTCACTGTGGGAAGGGTTTCGCCCAGCCCAACAACCTGCGGGTTCACCTCCTCATCCACACCGGTGAGAGGCGTTATCGATGCACACTGTGCGGGAAGAGTTTCATCTCATCGAGCCATCTGAAGAGGCACCGCACGGTTCACACGCAGGAGAAACCCTACAGCTGCTCGCGCTGCGGCCAGTCCTTCAGCCAGATGTGTAGATATGATTCATTGCAGAGAGGTCTGTTAACACATAGTGAGTGAGAAAGGTGACTGGAAAGGAAAAACTCAATGCATCATGGGAATCCCCGGCAGCCTACGTCTATTGCAGCATAACTAAGGGAGGATTCAGGGTCACCTGGTCCAGCCCTAACTATATGCTTTAGCAAAAAGGAAAGTTTGAAGCCTAATCTTGAAAGTAGAGATAGTATCTGTCTCCTGAATCCAAACTGGAAGCTGGCTCCACAGAAGAGGGGCCTGAAAACTGAAGGCTCTGCCTCCCATTCTACTTTTAAATACTCTAGGAACAACAAGTAAGCCTGCAGTGCGAGAGCGAAGTGCTCTAATAGGGTGATATGGTACTACAAGGTCATTAAGATAAGATGGGGCCTGATTATTTAAGACCTTGTATATGAGGAGCAGGATTTTGAATTCAATTCTGGATTTAACAGGAAGCCAATGAAGGGAAGCCAATACAGGAGAAATCTGCTCTCTCTTTCTAGTCCCTGTCAGGACTCTTGCTGCAGCATTTTGGATTAACTGAAGGCTTTTCAGCGAGTTTTTAGGACATTCTGATAATAATGAATTACAGTAGTCCACCCTGGAAGTAATAAATGCATGAACTAGTTTTTCAGTGTCACTCTGAGACAGGATATTTCTAATTTTAGAGATGTTGCGCAAATGGAAGAAAGCAGTCTTACATATTTGTTTAATATGTGCGTTAAAGGACATGTCCTGGTCAAAAATGACTCCAAGGTTCCTCACAGCATTACTGGAGGCCAAGGTAATGCCATCCAGAGTAAGTATCTGGTTAGATACCATATTTCTAAGATTTTCAGGGCCAAGTACAATAACCTCAGTTTGATCTGAATTAAGAAGCAGAAAGTTAGCGGCCATCCAGGTCTTTATGTCTTTAAGACATTCCTGCAGTTTAACTAATTGGTGTGTGTTACCTGGCTTCATGGACAGATAGAGCTGCGTGTCATCTGCATAGCAGTGAAAATTTATGTCTTCTAATGATGCTGCCTACGGGAAGCATGTATAATGTAAACAGAATTGGTCCTAGCACTGAACCCTGTGGAACTCCATAATTGACCTTAGTGTCTGAAGAGGACTCTCCATTTACATGTACAAATTGGAGTCTATTAGATAGATATGATACAAACCACTGCAGTGCAGTACCTGTAATACCTACAGCATGTTCTAATCGCTCTAATAGGATATTATGGTCAACAGTATCGAACGCAGCACTGAGGTCTAGCAGGACAAGCACAGAGATGAGTCCACTGTCAGAGGCCATAAGAAGATCATTTGTAACCTTCACTAAAGCTGTTTCTGTGCTGTGCTGAGCTCTGAAACCTGACTGAAACTCTTCAAATAAGCCATTCCTCTGCAGATGATCTGTCAGCTGTTTGACAACTACTCTTTCAAGGATGTTTGATATGAAAGGAAGGTTGGAGATTGGCCTATAATTAGCTAAGACAGCTGGGTCTAGAGATGCTTTTTAAGTAAAGGTTTAACTACAGCCAGCTTGAAGGCCTGTGGTACATAGCCGATTATTAGAGATAGGTTGATCATATTTAAGATTGAAGCATTAATTAATGGCAGGACTTCTTTGAGCAGTTTTGTAGGAATGGGGTCTAAAAGACACGTTGATGGTTTGGAGGAATTAATTATTGAAGTTAACTCAGAAAGATCAATTGGAGAAAAAGAGTCTGAGTTAACATCAACGGTACTAAGAGTAGCTGTAGATAATATTACATCTGTGGGATGATTAGTGGTAATTTTTTCTCTAATGATAAGAATTTTATTAGTGAAGAAGTTCATGAAGTCATAACTAGTTAACGTTAAAGGGATGGCTGGCTCAAAACAGCTCTGACTTTTTTTCAGCCTGGCTACAGTGCTGAAGAGAAACCTGGGGTTGTTCTTATTTTCTTCAATCAGTGACGAATAGTAAGATGTTCTGGCTTTGCGGAGGGCTTTCTTATAAATCAGCAAACTATTTCTCCAGGCTAAATGATGATCCTCTAAATTTGTGACACACCATTTCCTCTCCAGCTTACGGGTTATCTGTTTTAGGCTACGTGTTTGAGAATTATACCACGGAGTCAGGTACTTCTAATTTGAGGCCTTAGTTTTCACCGGAGCTACAGTATCCAGAGTCGTACGTAATCTTTGTCTCTCTTCCACAGCATGTCTTTATCCTGCCTTCCTTCTCTCACCCCAACCGGTTGCAGCAGATGGCCCCACCCCTCCCTGACCCTGGTTCTGCCGGAGGTTTCTTCCTGTTAAAAGGGAGTTTTTCCTTCCCACTGTCGCCAAAGCGCTTGCTCATAGGGGGTCATATGACTGTTGGGTTTTCCTCGGTATCTATTATTGTACGACTTTTGTACAATTGTACGACTACGGACTTTGAAGAGAACTGGATTTGTCATTGTCAGTGTTGGGTAAGTTACTTTAAATTAATAACTTAGTTACATTACTAGTTACTTCTATCAAAAGTAACTCAGTTACTTCAAGTTACTCGCTACTTTCAGTGTAACTAGTTACTAGAGAAAGTAACTTTGGTTTTACTCAGAATTCACTTGTTAACGTGTTGCTTCCGTAACTGGATACGCAGTTAGACTGCCAGTCTTCTAGCTTGCTTACTTGCCACAAGTGCACTGTGCATTATACCACCAGTGTTGGGGAGTAACGGAATACATGTACCGCCGTTACGTATTCAGAATACAAAATATGAGTAACTGTATTCCGTTACAGTTACCGTTTAAAAAGGTGGTATTCAGAATACAGTTACTTTGTTGAAATAAATGGATTACACGGCGGTACTTCCCTGTTTCATATTGTCGCGGGTCAGGACTGTTTGGGTTTGTTTGACAGCTATGTTCTGTTGTTCCAGGCGGCAGCGTTACGGTTGCCATGGTAACAGGGTGACGCGCTCTCTCTCTGCGTGTTTCCTGGGTGAGAGAGCGCCTTTTTGTTGTTGTTGTTGTGCTAAGCTAATAGGCAGAATGCTACAGGCATAGCTCTAAAGCATGTAGCCTGATGGGCAGTGTAGTCCGTGCTGCAGGGAGAATGGACTACCATACGCGTTATGTGTCTGTGAGCGAGGGAGGGAGAGAAAGGAAGTCCAAGCTGTCACGGAGCAAAAACGGGAGCTGGAAGCATGTAAATATAATAATAACCACTGCAGCCAAAAAGAGTGCCTGACGAGCCCATTTGTAAGTAAGCTATTAAGACTCAACTGTACACTGTGTTCGTGTTTTCCTCCGGAAAAAATAAGTTCAGTTGGAGCAGCCTTTCAACGCCTCTCTCTGTCTCTGGTAAGCAAAGTTGACCCAGACAACAAAGTAAAGCTAGTTTTCGGCTACCAGCCCGACACGGAACCCACTGTATTAGCCAGAGGTCCCTTTACTACTGTTCGGAGCCGCGGACCTTCAGTAACAGTAATAAATCACAGCAATAGGACATTCACGTAGTTGTAAACAGCATAATATATTAAGTAATCCAAAGTATTCAGAATACGTTACTCTCATTGAGTAACGTAACGGAATACGTTACAGAATACATTTTGGGGCATGTATTCAGTATTCTGTAGTGGAATACATTTTAAAAGTAACCTTCCCAACACTATATACCACGGAGTCAGGTACTTCGGATTTGAGGCCTTAGTTTTCACAGGAGCTACAGTATCCAGAGTCGTACGTAGTGAGGAGGTAAAATTATTAACAAGATAATAGACCTCTGTTGGAGTAGCGTTCAGATAGCTGCTCTGCTCTATGTTGGTACAGGGCATTGAAGATGATAACAGTGGGTGGATTATATTCTTAAACTTAGTTACAGCACTTTCAGAAAGACATCTACTGTGATAAATTCTACTCTCCACTGCTGTGTAATCAATTATTGTAAATGTAAATGTTATCAGGAAATGATCAGACAGCAGAGGGTTTTCAGGAAACACTGTTAAATGTTCAGTTTCTATGCCATATGTTAAAACAAGATCTAGAGTGTGATTAAAGTGGTGGGTGGGTTCTTTTACATTTTGAGAGAAGCCAATTGAGTCTAATAACAGATTAAATGCCATGTTGAGGCTGTCATTTTTAGCATCTACATGGATGTTAAAATCACCCACAATAATTATTTTATCTGAGCTGAGCACTAAATCAGATAAAAAGTCTGAGAAATCAGAGAGAAACTCTGTGTAAGGCCCAGGTGGACGATAGATGGTAACAAGTAAGACTGGTTTCTGAGTTTTACAGCTGGGGTGGACGAGGCTAAGCATCAGGCTTTCAAATGAATTAAAAGTCTGTGTTGGTCTTTCGTTGATTAATAGGCTGGTGTGAAAAATTGCTGCCACACCGCCCCCTCGGCCTGTGCTTCGAGGTTTCTGGTAGTTAGAATGACTCGGGGGTGTTGATTCATTTAAACTAACATAATCATCCAGCTGCAACCAGGTTTCTGTAAGGCAGAGTAAATCGATTTGTTGATCAATTATTAAGTCATGTACTAACAGAGACTTGGAGGAGAGAGACCTAATATTTAATAATCCACATTTCACTGTTTTACTCTTTGGTTCAGATGTGGATACTGTATTGTTCTTTCTTTGTGATTTTTTATGTTGAAGTTGTTTGTTGCTGGTTTTTAGTTTGTTTTTTGTCTTTTTGGGAGCTGACACAGTCTCAATGGAGATGGGTTTTTGGGGGGGTAGCAGGAGGAGAGAAGCTGCAGAGAGGCGTGTAAGACTGCAACTCTGCTTCCTGGTCCCAACTCTGGATAGTCATATTTTGGGGGGTTTAATAAATTTGTCCATATTTCTAGAAATGAGAGCTGCTCCATCCAAAGTGGGATGGATGCCGTCTCTCCTAACAAGACCAGGTTTCCTCCAGAAGGTTTGCCAATTATCTATGAAGCCCACATCGTTTCTGGGACACCACTCAGACAGCCAGCAATTTAAGGAGAACATGCGGCTAAACATGTCACTCCTGGTCTGATTGGGGAGGGGACCAGAGAAAACTACAGTCCCACATTGTTTTGGCAAAGTTGCACACCTATTCAATATTGATTTTAGTGACCTCCGATTGGCGTAACCGGGTGTCATTACTCCCGACGTGAATTATGATTTTACTGAATTTACGTTTACCCTTAGCCAGCAGTTTTAAATTTCCTTCAATGTCGCCTGCTCTGGCCCCTGGAAGACAATTGAATAATTGAACAACGGTTAGACACATGAACAGGTTGGTGGTGTACCTGGGACTTCTGTTCAGGACTATGCTTCCTCCTCACCGTCACCCAGCCGCCCTCTTTCCCCAGCTGCTTGGGGTCTGCCGGGGAACAGCTAGCTATCTTCGGCTGCACCAGCTACAGGGGCCTGGCTAGCTATGGGTGAATGAAGGGTGCGAAGCCGAGTCTCCAATTCAGTAATCCTGGCCTCCAGAGCTGCAAATATGCTACATTTGTTACAGGTATCATTACTGCTGACTACACTGAAAGTGCAGGAGGGACAGATGAAGTAGCCATGGTGCTAACGAGTCGGCTACGAGCTATGCTAGCGAAACAGTACAGAGACAGTGAGTGAATACTTTGGCTATAAATTAGGTAGTGAGTACACAGAAAGTGTGCTTCGGATGAAGGACGTGAAGATTATACTATGAAGAAGGGATGTATCTAAAAGTTTTTAATTAAATTGCTAAGCAGATAAGCTACTCAAAAACACCACTGTGTGTTGAGCAGGACAGGAAGTGATACTCTACCGCAGAGCGAGCGAACACCAAGTGACAGCGCCATCAAGAGTCAGGAAGGAAGGGTACCATCTTTTTAACCTACTGCCCTCTGCCAGGCGCTTCAGATCCATACGGGCCAGAACAAACAGAGTCAGGGACAGCTTCTTCCCCAGAGCTATCACCATATTCAACTTAAACTTGCACAAAAGTAATTTGCACTTAGATTTCTGCACTTACTGTGTCATCATTCTCTGGCTGTGTGTCTGTTTTACTCGTTGCTGTGTATTTATGTTATGTGTATAGTTATATTATTGTGGAGTTTTTTGCTATGTGCTAAGCACATAGGCACTTTTATGGAGCTGTTTTAAATCTTGTTATACCGTGTATAATGACAATAAAGACTTTCAATTGAATTTCAATTCAACCCAGGACTTAGGCTCTGGCTCAGATGGAAAGGGGTTTAAGGTTTTAAGGTTAAATTCAGGTTCCATTGGAAGTTCTGCAGGTTCAGGGTTCCTGGCTTTTTTTGAGATGGATTCACCACATCAAGCTGGGGCTGTGGCTGCACAGGAAAGCTGGATGACCCAGATTCAGAATACTCAGGTTACATAGGATATTGAGGTTGCACTGTTCTCAGAAAGAGCACTCAAAAACAAGTTTACTGTACTTATATCAGAGGCAGGCTCAGGTTTGATCTCTGGCCAGGGCCTGGAGTGATAACAGGAGGAGCCCTCTTTCATCCTGGAACAGGGAGCAATGGGGGCTGTGGGGGTAGGCCTCTCATCCTCAGTCCATAGATCCATCAGGCACTTGAGGAGAAGGCTGGTGGGTGGCACAGCTGGGCCTCCAACAGGCTGGAAGCAGCACTGATGTAGGAAGTGCCTCAGGTGAGGTCAAGCCTAAGAACTTGGAGACTACTTAATCTAAAAAAATAAGTCTTTGGACTAATTACATTGTCTCCATTGCCATGATACACCTGCCATTTGTCTCCTTATCACCAGTCATTCAGAGCAACACTATTGTGACTTTTTCCTTATTCAGACATACAAAAGGTTCCAGTCAGGGCTGTGTTGATGTCACAATTCATGCTATGTGTGTGTTCCACAACACAACCTTTGTCCAATTTTTTTCACTGACTTAAAAGATGGTTTTAGTGAGCTGTGCTCCTATCTATTTATTTGTATTCATGTACAGTTTTTCCAGCTTAAAAGGGCAAGAAAGTATCCATTTAGAGGCTGAAGCAATTAGTTGTGACAACAGTTCAAGCCCATATGATACTTCCCTGAGGAGACTCAGGAATATAGGTTGTGCAGGTACTACTAAGATTCAAGAGTCACACTAACTAAAACAAGATCATTTATGTCTATGTAGATAAACAAATAGCTTTTTCAAGAATATTTCACATTTTGCAACTCCTTTGTACCTTTTTTTTTTCAGCCTTTCATGTTTGTTTTTTCTAACACATTAAAGTGCAAACACTGCTGCAATATGTAATGGATGCAAAAATTCTGTTTTTAATTAAATATTCTTGCCTGATCACATTGTGAAATTCCATAACATCTCCATAACAAAATGCTTTTACTGAGAAACCGATTCCTCATTTGTTGAATTGTTGCTGTGTGGGTTACTGTGATTGACCAAACTATTCCAGCTCATGCAGCCCTTTGCACTTTGCTGCATCTACATGAATCAAACACAGCCTGTGTCATTATTACTCTCCCCAAGCATAATGAACTTTTATCCTTCAAAGCATATTAATATTTATCAAGAAAAACAAGTTCCATAAAATCCGTGCAATAATATTTATCATCAAACTAGCTAAAAGCAGTGTTTTCTTCTCTGTGACTTACATTGAAATGACTACGTTTTTATTGCCTCTGCTGCCGTGCTCTTAGATTAAATTTCTTTGCAGTTCAACATGTAATAGGCCAGCCAACAAGAAGGCTCACGCTGTATTCGAAATGCAAAAATGCTTTTCATTAATACATTAATACAATCTCACAATAATAAAGCAATAACAACTAATGTACACTAGTAAAAAGTGCAGACAAGATTTACCTATCCTACTGTCACAGGAGGGAAAGGAGATATAGAGCACAGTTTGTGTGAAGGACAGCAAGAATAGGGTTGATGTGTGAGGACTGGCTAGTTTTTGTTAGCAGCCTAGCTGCAGCTAGCTGGAAAAATGTAAATGTGATATTAATGTTTATTTTCTATTTTGTTTTCTTGTGTTTAGCTTTGTGATTTTTTTATGCTTACCGGTATATTATTTATAGCACCATTATACAGTACCCATTATATGTTAATTCAATAATTTATTAACGAGTTAAATTAATAATTGTAACTTGAACTGATATGTCGGGTAAAGAAACTGCAATCCTTGTAGCAAGAACTCTTTTTTTTCTGGTCCCATTTATTTTCTTGGCTTCTCTCTTCTTTTCTCTCTGAGATCCTGAATGTTATTTTTCTCCCACAGCGGGTGACAGTGAATATCATTCTGCTCTCCCTCAGCTTAAGGCACCTCCTCCAGACTCTCTGTATCCTCCTCTGCCACAAATGTTTCCTCCACATGGCCATCATTGCATACCTCTTTGTCTAAGTCTCCCTCTGCAATCCAGTTATGAATTCTCTTTGCTGCATTCAGTGGAAAACCTCTACAGTGTTCTATAAAGCATCAAGGTCTAAAGGGCATTCATAAACTGACTGAGCAGATTTCTCCAAATCCACTGTCCTACATGTACACTAAATATTTCAGCAAGTTTGTACTTTATCTGCTTCTTTACGTTAAAATGTGTGTGTACCGATTTCAGCCATTATGTGGGGCACAGAAAGAAGCTGCCTTGGTTACACAGCAACTAATAGAAAGCTGGCTGTAAAGTAATGTAATGTAAAGGTAGTTGTTTTTAAAAAAAACAACTCAAAACTCACCTTTTTAAAATTGTTTTTGGTTAAATTTTTGCCTGTTTTATATTGTCTGTTTTACCTTTTTATTATTTGTTTATCTTATGTGCAGCACTTTGTGATTCTGTCTATAAAGGTGCTATATAACTAAAATTTTATTTATTTATTATTTATTATTATTTGAATGGAACTGGAAAACCATGGATGTCCTTTTAGGTTTCATCAAAGTAGCATACAGGCACCTTTCTGACCAGCGCAGCATGATAAAACAAAATTCAGAATCTTCTATTTCAGCTGTAGTTGTATTTTTTCTTTCTAATTAGAAACATCTAGTTGTGAATATTTTTCCTCAAATCTGCCATCTGTCCCTTCTGTTTTAATGTTCCTCTATTAATCTGGTAGCACTAAAAGAATAATGTATTTTATTCATTCTCTGTATGTTTAAAAAAACAACCAAACAAAAAAAAAAACACTTTCTGACTCAAAATTTCCTGAAAGATTGTAAGAGGATGATTCTAGTGGATAATTTGAAAGTCCCCTGTTGCCGGCTATAAAAAGGTGTCTTTTTAATTTAATATCATAGTTCACATTATTAAATTTAAGCATTCCAATCTTTTTATCTTAGTTTTTTAAATATACACTCAGGCTTAAATTGTCAAATTTAGTTAAAATGATATCACATTAAAAAGCAAAAAGAGTAATCTTTGAAACAAATAAGAGTCAGAAGAACAAGAAATATTTTCTTCATCCCATGCCAGAACATCTGCTGAAAAAGGCATAGGTGCAAGAAGCTTAAGTGCAAAGCTTTGTGTTTAACTGAACTCTTTGTAGTCAGCATTCCTTCTTATGGGCATCTATTTGTTACTATCACTTTAAAACAACACAATAAAAAAAATCATCATATTCCACGATCTTCTGAAGTGCGAAGAATTCAAAATGTATTTATAGTACAATAGTGTACAATATTACATTACAAACATTATTTTGCAAAGTGCTTCTGATAAATCACATTATTACAGCATGACAGTGTTCCAAAGAGCTTTTAGTTCTAATTTCGTCAAATGCCTCCAGCTGTGAGGTGCAGTGGCTGTTCACCTGTGGTCAGTTTCACCAACATTTAAAATTTGAAGTCAAAAGTCAAAAGCTTCACAAACTATGGATAAATTGTAAGAACTAGTCCTACTAACAGCACTACATATCGGCTGGGAGATACTGTCATTTCCTGAACAGAAAAATCTTGGTGGTTACAAAAGGTTCATCATGGTTTATAATGAACATGATGTTGCCTCATTTGAGTTCAATGTATCTACAGCAGATAAAGTTCTAGTAATATTGATTCTAAGTCATTTGAGTCAAAGACAGCTGTATCATGACTGATGACTTTTTCTCTCTCTGCGCCATCTCACTGATCATTCTCCCCCACATATCATCTAATACTGCAGAAATCCTCCATAAACATCCCTCATACACAATTTCCCCTCTCATTTGCACCTTATCCTGCTGATTCTGTCTAAAATAAAGCAATGAAATGAATCCATCACTGGGCTGATAATGAAAGACGACGGAGACACTGCTTCCGGGATTTTATTTTGTACATTTAGCCGGAAAATGACTCTGAACTGTCATAAAGTGAAATTCTCTGATGGAAGCATTTGTGTATGTGAATGCTGTGTGTGTGTGTGTGTGTGTGTGTGTGGGTGTGCGTGCGTGCGTGCATGTGTGCAATGCACGTGTGTGAGAAAGCGAGTGTGTATGGCTTCCAGCCTCAGTCATCATGAATCATTGATTTAAATGATCCTAGCATGCTAATTCCTGCTGATTCCTTTCCATGCTGTTATTATAAAAGTCAGCACAACAGTCATTAAGAGCTGAAAACAGCTTAAAACTTTACCCATCTGACTCCTGAATGAACCCAGCACAGCACGCCATGAAACATGACCCTGTGTGGGTGTGTTTGCATGTGTGTGTGCGTGTGTGTGCATGTGTGTGAGAGAGAGGGGGAGTGCGTGTGAGCGTCCTAATCCAGGATTTATTGGCCATTAGTACAGCCTGAAAGTCATTACAGTTCATTTTGCTGCCGGCTTGACGTTTTATTAGGACAAATACAGGCTTTTTGGATACGTGTATGTGTGTACTTGTGTGTGTATAAGAGTGCATGTGCGCTTTAGTGTTTGTGGGTACGTTTGCATGTGAGTGTTCGAGAGTGACATTTTATCAGGACAAATTTCCCTACAGGGATCAAGGCCGTGATTTCTCAGAGCAGGAAAAAGACTAAAAAGCCTCAAGAAAGCAGAGATAGATAGATAACAGAGGGATTGACAGCTGGATAGAGACAGAAAAGAAAGATTCACATGAGCTGCAATAGACAAATGATGTAAAAGACAGACAAATGGACAGAGAGAAAGATCATATGTGGGTTGGACAGATGGACAGTCACCTAATAGGCAAATAATATAGGGAAATTGTGTGAGATGATGTGTAGAAAAGCATATGAGAGTAGAGAGGCAGAAAGAAACATGTAATGGATAGACTGATGGTAGGTAACGTTAGTGATGATGGATGGAGTTCAACAAATCTTAAAGTTTCTGGGCTGACAATTACATCCACAATCTTTGGTTCTGTTCACCAGTTCAGAGGTTTTGGCGGTGGATATGTGAAGACTTGTCAAAGTGTCTGAAATATAACATTCCAGCCTCCCCTTCAGTTTGCTTATTGGGCAACTTAGATGATGTCACTACAGAGATGAATATAGTCCACATGAACTGGAAATATAAATATAATCTTAATTCTAACCAATATGGAGACCATTTGATAGGCCATATTAGTCTTGATACAGCCTCTGCCACCACAATCTCTCTGAGCCCTTTTGATTGGCTCCATCATGATTGGCACCTTTTGATTGGCACCAGGTCATGATCATGACCTGGATGGAGCTCTTGGGTGGTGTTTTTTTTTGGGGGGGGGGCGGCAGCTGCATGTGGCATGGCTCGGGGGGGAATCAAACTTTCCCATAAGTGGTGATGTTAAATTTGGGATGTAATGTCATCATAACAGCTTTGACTGGCAGCTGCAGTCACAGAGAAACTTGCGTATCTCCGTTCGGGAATAACAGATACAGCGTAGGCTCTGAGAGGAGGGCCAGCGTTTACATTACAAAAACACGACCAACTGTTTTAATCTGACAGCCTGAGGTGTTCTTCAGTAAACTGGACCGACAGAAGGACCCGAGGCCCCGCTGCACTTTTTCGGTAAGTTAAACGTGTTTGTAAGCTAATCCGTAACTACCGTCCTTAGCTAGGACCTGAGACCTAGCTAGCTAAAATGAGCACTCGGCTGTCGGGGAAACTTGTTTTGTAAAGTTTGTTTAGCTAATCCGTGCAGGTGAATGGATTTACCCTTACTAAAGAAATCAAGAGAAACGCCCCGGGCTACTCAGTCACTAATTACCGTAATGTACTTTTATTACAACTATTATACTGTAAAAGCAACAGGCTGCACTCTGCTGCAGCTCCTGTGCAGAGCTGATTATTAAATATGTGCAAACAACAGGATGTTTTCAGTCTCTTGCCACAGGTGAGGTAGAGAGTAGTGGGTAACAGGCTGAAGGGGACTGCAGAAACTTTAACTGTGGTGTTTCTGAGTAGCTTTTCTGCTTAGCAATTTAATTTAAATCTTTTGATACATCCCTTTTTCATAGTATAATCTTAACGTGCTTCATCTGAATCACCCTTTCTGTGTACTCACTACCTAATTTATAGCCAAAGTATTCACTCACTGTCTCTTTACTGTTTCGCTAGCTTAGCTTAGCTCGTAGCCGACTCGTTAGCACCATGGCTACTTCACCTGTCCCTCCTGCACTTTCCTGCTCATTGTGTCAGATGTTTAGTTACTCCTCGGCCTCCTTTAGCAGTAATGATACCTGTAACAAATGTAGCATATTTGCAGCTCTGGAGGCCAGGATTACTGAATTGGAGACTCGGCTTCGCACCCTTCATTCACCCGTAGCTAGCCAGGCCCCTGTAGCTGGTGCAGCCGAAGATAGCGTAGGCCCCGCTAGCTGTTCCCCGGCAGACCCCAAGCAGCTGGGGAAAGAGGGCGGCTGGGTGACGGTGAGGAGGAAGCATAGTCTTAAACTGAAGCCCCAGGTACACCACCAACCTGTTCATGTGTCTAACCGTTTTTCCCCACTCGGCGACACACCCGCCGGGGGTCAAACTCTGGTAATTGGCGATTCTGTTCTCAGACATATGAAGCTAGAGACACCGGCAACCATAGTCAGTTGTCTTCCAGGGGCCAGAGCAGGCGACATTGAAGGAAATTTAAAACTGCTGGCTAAGGGTAAACGTAAATACAGTAAGATCATAATTCACGTCGGCAGTAATGACACCCGGTTACGCCAATCGGAGGTCACTAAAATCAATATTGAATCAGTGTGTAACTTTGCCAAAACAATGTGGGACTCTGTAGTTTTCTCTGGTCCCCTCCCCAATCAGACCAGGAGTGACATGTTTAGCCGCATGTTCTCCTTAAATTGCTGGCTGTCTGAGTGGTGTCCCAGAAACGATGTGGGCTTCATAGATAATTGGCAAACCTTCTGGAGGAAACCTGGTCTTGTTAGGAGAGACGGCATTCATCCCACTTTGGATGGAGCAGCTCTCATTTCTAGAAATATGGACCAATTTATTAAACCCCCCAAAATATGACTATCCAGAGTTGGGACCAGGAAGCAGAGCTGCAGTCTTACACGCCTCTCTGCAGCTTCTCTCCTCCTGCTACCCCCCCAAAACCCCATCTCCATTGAGACTGTGTCAGCTCCCAAAAAGACAAAAAACAAACTAAAAACCAGCAATAAACAACTTAAACATAAAAAATCACAAAGAAAGAACAATACAGTATCCACATCTGAACCAAAGAGTAAAACAGTGAAATGTGGATTATTAAATATTAGGTCTCTCTCCTCCAAGTCTCTGTTAGTACATGACTTAATAATTGATCAACAAATCGATTTACTCTGCCTTACAGAAACCTGGTTGCAGCAGGATGAGTATGTTAGTTTAAATGAATCAACACCCCCGAGTCATTCTAACTACCAGAAATCCCGAAGCACAGGCCGAGGGGCGGTGTGGCAGCAATTTTTCACACCAGTCTATTAATTAACGAAAGACCAAGACAGACTTTTAATTCATTTGAAAGCCTGATGCTTAGCCTCGTCCACCCCAGCTGTAAAACTCAGAAACCAGTCTTACTTGTTTCTATCGTCCACCTGGGCCTTACACAGAGTTTCTCTCTGATTTCTCAGACTTTTTATCTGATTTAGTGCTCAGCTCAGATAAAATAATTATTGTGGGTGATTTTAACATCCATGTAGATGCTAAAAATGACAGCCTCAACATGGCATTTAATCTGTTATTAGACTCAATTGGCTTCTCTCAAAATGTAAAAGAACCCACCCACCACTTTAATCACACTCTAGATCTTGTTTTAACATATGGCATAGAAACTGAACATTTAACAGTGTTTCCTGAAAACCCTCTGCTGTCTGATCATTTCCTGATAACATTTACATTTACAATAATTGATTACACAGCAGCGGAGAGTAGACTTTATCAAAGTAGATGTCTTTCTGAAAGTGCTGTAACTAAGTTTAAGAATATAATCCACCCACTGTTATCATCTTCAATGCCCTGTACCAACATAGAGCAGAGCAGCTATCTGAACGCTACTCCAACAGAGGTCTATTATCTTGTTAGTAATTTTACCTCCTCACTACGTACGACTCTGGATACTGTAGCTCCTGTGAAAACTAAGGCCTCAAATCCGAAGTACCTGACTCCGTGGTATAATTCTCAAACACGTAGCCTAAAGCAGATAACTCGTAAGCTGGAGAGGAAATGGCGTGTCACAAATTTAGAGGATCATCATTTAGCCTGGAGAAATAGTTTGCTACTTTATAAGAAAGCCCTCCGCAAAGCCAGAACATCTTACTATTCGTCACTGATTGAAGAAAATAAGAACAACCCCAGGTTTCTCTTCAGCACTGTAGCCAGGCTGACAAACAGTCAGAGCTCTACTGAGCCAACAATCCCTTTAACGTTAACTAGTAATGACTTCATGAACTTCTTCACAAATAAAATTTTTATCATTAGAGAAAAAATTACCAATAATCATCCCACAGATGTAATATTATCTACAGCTACTTTTAGTACCATCGATGTTAAGTTAAACTCTTTTTCTCCAATTGATCTTTCTGAGTTAACTTCAATAATTACTTCCTCCAAACCATCAACGTGTCTTTTAGACCCCATTCCTACAAAACTGCTCAAAGAAGTCCTGCCATTAATTAATTCTTCGATCTTAAATATGATCAACCTATCTCTAATAATCGGCTATGTACCACAGGCCTTCAAGGTGGCTGTAGTTAAACCTTAAAAAGCCATCTCTAGACCCAGCTGTCTTAGCTAATTATAGGCCAATCTCCAACCTTCCTTTCATATAAAAAATCCTTGAAAGTGTAGTTGTCAAACAGCTAACAGATCATCTGCAGAGGAATGGCTTATTTGAAGAGTTTCAGTCAGGTTTCAGAGCTCATCACAGCACAGAAACAGCTTTAGTGAAGGTTACGAATGATCTTCTTATGGCCTCTGACAGTGGACTCATCTCTGTGCTTGTCCTGCTAGACCTCAGTGCTGTGTTCGATACTGTTGATCATAATATCCTATTAGAGCGATTAGAACATGCTGTAGATATTACAGGTACTGCACTGCAGTGGTTTGTATCATATCTATCTAATAGACTCCAATTTGTTCATGTAAATGGAGAGTCCTCTTCACACACTAAGGTCAATTATGGTGTTCCACAGGGTTCAGTGCTAGGACCAATTTTATTTACATTGTACATGCTTCCCTTAGGCAGCATCATTAGAAGACATAGCATAAATTTTCACTGCTATGCAGATGACACGCAGCTCTATCTGTCCATGAAGCCAGGTAACACACACTGATTAGTTAAACTGCAGGAATGTCTTAAAGACATAAAGACCTGGATGGCCGCTAACTTTCTGCTTCTTAATTCAGATAAAACTGAGGTTATTGTACTCGGCCCTGAAAATCTTAGAAATATGGTATCTAAGCAGATTCTTACTCTGGATGGCATTACCTTGGCCTCCAGTAATGCTGTGAGGAACCTTGGAGTCATTTTTGACCAGGACATGTCCTTCAACGCACATATTAAACAAATATGTAAGACTGCTTTCTTCCATTTGCGCAACATCTCTAAAATTAGAAATATCCTGTCTCAGAGTGATGCTGAAAAACTAGTTCATGCATTTATTACTTCCAGGCTGGACTACTGTAATTCTTTATTATCAGGATGTCCTAAAAACTCACTGAAAAGCCTTCAGCTGATCCAAAATGCTGCAGCAAGGGTACTGATAGGGACTAGAAAGAGAGAGCATATTTCTCCTGTTTTGGCTTCCCTTCATTGGCTTCCTGTTAAATCCAGAATTGAATTCAAAATCCTGCTCCTCACATACAAGGTCTTAAATAATCAGGCCCCATCTTATCTTAATGACCTTGTAGTACCATATCACCCCATTAGAGCACTTCGCAGGCCTACTTGTTGTTCCTAGAGTATTTAAAAGTAGAATGGGAGGGAGAGCCTTCAGTTTTGAGGCCCCTCTTCTGTGGAACCAGCTTCCAGTTTGGATTCGGGAGACAGACACTATCTCTACTTTCAAGATTAGGCTTCAAACTTTCCTTTTTGCTAAAGCATATAGTTAGGGCTGGACCAGGTGACCCTGAATCCTTCCTTAGTTATGCTGCAATAGACGTAGGCTGCCGGGGATTCCCATGATGCATTGAGTTTTTCCCTTCCAGTCACCTTTCTCACTCACTATGTGCTAATAGACCTCTCTGCATCGAATCATATCTGTTATTAATCTCTGTCTCTCTTCCACAGCATGTCTTTATCCTGTTTTTCTTTTTTCACCCCAACCGGTCGCAGCAGATGGCCGCCCCTCCCTGAGCCTGGTTCTGCCGGAGGTTTCTTCCTGTTAAAAGGGAGTTTTTCCTTCCCACTGTCGCCAAAGTGCTTGCTCATAGGGGGTCATATGATTGTTGGGTTTTTCTCTGTATTTATTATTGTGCTATCTACTGTACAATATAAAGCGCCTTGAGGCGACTTTTGTTGTGATTTGGCGCTATATAAATAAAATTGAATTGAATTGAATTGAATCTGTAAAGACAGTAACATCTTTTTTAAAAGCTTGTACTTCAGTAACTCCTCATTAATCAGGAACTATGGATTAAACTGTAGAACTGAAAAAATGTAAGAAAAGAACTTCAGATCCTGGGTGTGTGAGGACAGAATAGGATCAATTTTATTTGAGATTTGAGAGAGAATCTTTATTTTTCAGTTCGTGATGATTCTGTTCTCTTTGTGAGGAGCTGGCCTCAGATTCAGACCTCAGCACCATCCAGTGACAGCAGACAGATTATCCAACATGCTCAAATGTTAACTGCAAAATTACCTGATGAAAACAGTACAAATGTTAAAGTACCACATGTGCTGTCAGTGAAAGCTGCAGCTGTTTTATTGATAAAGTTAAAGACAAAAAGTCAAAAGGATTAATCATCCCTGTAACTGTGTCACTATATATCAGCATTGACAGGACCTCAGTTTGGTGTTTCAGAGAGCTGCTGATCTCAGACCTGCACAGCTTCTGCTTTAAACACTTGATGTACTCAGCTTCATGAAGAGCACGTTTGATTTTCTCTGACACAATTAAATAAAACCTGATCAAGGTCAAAGGTCATCACTTGTATGTTGAACTACAAACTTGTGATCTGGAATTCTTTCACAGTTTTTTGCACATAGTGTGTTATTTACCATAAAGTGATTCAGAGTTATTCATAGAGTTATTCATACTAGAGTAACCAGAGAGTATAATATATTTTTAAATATATAACCTTCTACAGGACTTAATATACAGGACAGCAGTGATGAAGAAAGGGAAGAAGTTTCTCCAAACCTCTGGACCCAGGAAACCCAGCTTGGTCCTGATGGTCTCCCTCACTAGTTTCTCCTCAGGGTGAATGTAGCTGTTGATATAATATGGACTCTATTATTAAATGAAAAGAACAAATTAGACTACACTATTGAAAGATTCTGCTGCTGTTTTTAAAGTCTCCATGTTACCAGGCTGTAGAGGGCTCTGAAGATTTAAACAGTTTTAGATCCATTACACTCACAGTCTTATGTTAAAATCTCAAAGGACAGCATTATATTTTTGATATTAACAGTAACTCTGGGCCTCTGTGGAGTGTGCAGATGATCTCATCGCTGTCTAAAAATGGAAACAAAACCTAAGGAGTGCTGAATCATTCAAAAATACAGACTATTAGAGTAACAAGTGTGTAGTATCGCTAACTAGCTAGAAACAAGCACCCAACACATTGCGTATGCTAGCGGCTAATCTAGCAAACGAATTAACAACAGAGTGATTTTAGATGATGTAGGATTATAAGATGATAAGCTGTGTGTCTTTTTCATAGCAGTGACATGATTGTATTTACTTTAATTGAACGAGTCGTCAGTCGCGGCAAACCCATTAGCAAATAAACTGGAGCAGCCGGCTACGTAAAAAGTGTAGGGGGCGTGTTTGTGGTCCTGTCCAGCGGGTGTGTGGGTGGGAACGTGACACAGTCGCTCCACCTCAAGTCACTACTGCGCAGACTCTGGCTCCAAAAATGCAAGATGGCTTCATTTTTGCACAATCGGAGGAGGTGTTGTCGCGTTGTCCATGTTTTCTACAGTCATTGGTGTAAACAGGAGCTACTTACTCATACTGATAGCTGTAAACATTACATTACAGTACTGCTAAAAAATTCAATTCAATTCAATTCAATTCAATTCAATTTTATTTATATAGCGCCAAATCACAACAAAAGTCGCCTCAAGGCGCTTTATATTGTACAGTAGATAGCACAATAATAAATACAGAGAAAAACCCAACAATCATATGACCCCCTATGAGCAAGCACTTTGGCGACAGTGGGAAGGAAAAACTCCCTTTTAACAGGAAGAAACCTCCGGCAGAACCAGGCTCAGGGAGGGGCGGCCATCTGCTGCGACCGGTTGGGGTGAAAGAAGGAAAACAGGATGAAAGACATGCTGTGGAAGAGAGACAGAGATTAATAACAGATATGATTCGATGCAGAGAGGTCTATTAGCACATAGTGAGTGAGAAAGGTGACTGGAAGGGAAAAACTCAATGCATCATGGGAATCCCCGGCAGCCTACGTCTATTGCAGCATAACTAAGGGAGGATTCAGGGTCACCTGGTCCAGCCCTAACTATATGCTTTAGCAAAAAGGAAAGTTTGAAGCCTAATCTTGAAAGTAGAGATAGTGTCTGTCTCCTGAATCCAAACTGGAAGCTGGTTCCACAGAAGAGGGGCCTGAAAACTGAAGGCTCTGCCTCCCATTCTACTTTTAAATACTCTAGGAACAACAAGTAGGCCTGCAGTGCAAGAGCGAAGTGCTCTAATAGGGTGATATGGTACTACAAGGTCATTAAGATAAGATGGGGCCTGATTATTTAAGACCTTGTATGTGAGGAGCAGGATTTTGAAATCAATTCTGGATTTAACAGGAAGCCAATGAAGGGAAGCCAAAACAGGAGAAATATGCTCTCTCTTTCTAGTCCCTATCAGTACTCTTGCTGCAGCATTTTGGATTAGCTGAAGGCTTCTCAGCGAGTTTTTAGGACTTCCTGATAATAGTGAATTACAGTAGTCCAGCCTGGAAGTAATAAATGCATGAACTAGTTTTTCAGCATCACTCTGAGACAGGATATTTCTAATTTTAGAGATGTTGCGCAAATGGAAGAAAGCAGTCTTACATATTTGTTTAATATGTGCATTGAAGGACATGTCCTGGTCAAAAATGACTCCAAGGTTCCTCACAGCATTACTGGAGGCCAAGGTAATGCCATCCAGAGTAAGAATCTGCTTAGATACCATATTTCTAAGATTTTCAGGGCCGAGTACAATAACCTCAGTTTTATCTGAATTAAGAAGCAGAAAGTTAGCGGCCATCCAGGTCTTTATGTCTTTAAGACATTCCTGCAGTTTAACTAATTGGTGTGTGTTACCTGGCTTCATGGATAGATAGAGCTGCGTGTCATCTGCATAGCAGTGAAAATTTATGCTATGTCTTCTAATGATGTTGCCTAGGGGAAGCATGTATAATGTAAATAGAATTGGTCCTAGCACTGAACCCTGTGGAACACCATAATTGACCTTAGTGTCTGAAGAGGACTCTCCATTTACATGTACAAACTGGAGTCTATTAGATAGATATGATACAAACCACTGCAGTGCAGTACCTGTAATACCTACAGCATGTTCTAATCGCTCTAATAGGATATTATGGTCAACAGTATCGAACGCAGCACTGAGGTCTAGCAGGACAAGCACAGAGATGAGTCCACTGTCAGAGGCCATAAGAAGATCATTTGTAACCTTCACTAAAGCTGTTTCTGTGCTGTGATGAGCTCTGAAACCTGACTGAAACTCTTCAAATAAGCCATTCCTCTGCAGATGATCTGTTAGCTGTTTGACAACTACTCTTTCAAGGATTTTTTATATGAAAGGAAGGTTGGAGATTGGCCTATAATTAGCTAAGACAGCTGGGTCTAGAGATGGCTTTTTAAGTAAAGGTTTAACTACAGCCAGCTTGAAGGCCTGTGGTACATAGCCGATTATTAGAGATAGGTTGATCATATTTAAGATCGAAGAATTAATTAATGGCAGGACTTCTTTGAGCAGTTTTGTAGGAATGGGGTCTAAAAGACACGTTGATGGTTTGGAGGAATTAATTATTGACGTTTGTCTTCAATGACGACGTTGTCACCAAGCCAACAACATGCACAGTCTAAGGAGCTTGGAAAGAAAAGCGTCTGGACTTCTTTAAGTTGCTTGAAGACGTTTCACCTCTCATCCGAGAAGCTTCTTCAGTTCTAGGGTCAAATGGTGGAGAGTCCCAGATTTAAGCTCTGTGGGAGTAACCCACCGAGAGGGACAATGGACCCCCTAATGATCCTCTACTTAATCACATGAGCCAAGGTGTGAAAATGGGTGTCTGGTCAATCAGCCAGGGTTTCGGGTGAGCTCATTGTGAAACCTGGTCCCACCCTATCATGTGATTTCCTGAGCTCAGATGGCCCAGGGTGTGAGTGGGCGTTAAGGCGTCTGGGAAAGGATCTCAAAACTGGAATATAGATGGCAGACAGTTGGTGTCGTAAACCACCGCCTTTGTTCAAAGATGGTCGCTCACAGTGGACATAAATGGCTTCTTTTTACTCCTCTTTCAAACCATCTGTCCTCTCTGTCCAATATGTGAACATTGTCATCCTCAAAAGAGTGACCTTTGTCCTTTAGATGCAGATGAACCGCTGAGTCTTGTCCCGTGGAGGTGGCTCTTCTATGTTGTGCTATACGTTTGTGAAGTGGCTGTTTGGTCTCTCCAATGTAGAGGTCTAGGCATTCCTTGCTGCACTGTACAACATACACCACATTGTTAAGTTTGTGTTTAGGAGTTTTGTCTTTGGGATGAACCAGTTTCTGTCTGAGTGTGTTGCTGGGTCTGAAGTATACTGGGACATCCCAGAGCCACCTCCATGGGACAAGACACCAACTGTCTGCAATCTATAATCCAGTTTTGAGATCATCTCCCAGATGCCTTAACGCACACTCACATCCTGGGCTGACACAGGCTGTACACTAAAGCCAATTTGAGATGAGCTCAGGAAAATCTTTCATTGGCAGTGCAGAAAAGGGGATAACACAGAGAGGGAGGAGTTTTTGCACTTTCTCAGGAGAGAAAGAAAACCCTGTTATTCTTGCAGCTGCCTTGGACCCCAGATACAAAAAGCTGAAGTTTTTAGCTCCTGAAGATGGCATCAGTGTGCAGTGGACTGTTGAAGTGCTTGATGTCAAAGAAGCAAACAAGAATCTTGAGTAGATTGGGACTATTTAGCCAGAGTGTAGTAAAGTTCAATGTAGTTGTGAGCACTGAGCACAAAATGCACTTTTGTTATATTTGTTTTCACCAAATGGGGCAGGGGGCAGGATGAAGGAGCTGGTCGTCTGGTCAATGTCTGGGCTGGGCCTCCCTGCTGCTGCAGGACCCAGGGGCGATCTACTTGTTTCCATCCCAGAGTAAAGGAAACCTTCTCCTGGGTCTGGGGGCGGATTGCCCCTCTGGGGGTGCTGGTGCCTTGACCTGGGAGTATGGATTGGGGAGCGTGAGTGAGTGTAATACGTTCATTTCCTTGTGTAGCCATGTTGGGTGAATGCTGAGTATTTGTATGTGTGTGCCTGTTTGTCTGTGTCTGTTTGTCAGGTCAGGTCTTAGACTCCACCTCTCTGGGAACATCTCAGCCCTCCCACCCAGGTGTGGGGGCCTATCTACCCCCACCATGCCCCCTGCCAGTGGCTGGTGCCCCAACTCGCCAGTGCACTGGTGGTTCTCGGTGTCCGGGGCTGGGTGCTTGGGTATGTGCTGGCTCACTCCCGGTGCCTGCTTGGCAGGGCCTGGCCACCCTGGCTCTAACAGGCCCCTTCTGGGGTGTTGAGGGCCCTCGAATCTCGGGTCTCTGGGCCCATGGCTCAGTCTGATCTGGCGTAGCCAGCTGCCGGCGGAGCATGCCAGCTTGTAACTGTGGCACGCCGCCGCTTCTGCACCGTGGCTACTGGGTGATCCCTGTCCGGCGCTACCCTAAGCTCTTTTCTAGGTGGGTGGTGTGATTGCCTCTGCGGTGGTCCTCCTTAGGCTCTCGTGCTCTTGGGGGCTCTAGATGTCTGGGGCCCGGATCTCCTGCATCCCTGCTTCGTGTCCCAGGGGGCAGGGCTATGGCTTCCCACACCCACTATTAGACACTTAGATGGAGAAACCTTATGAACCACAACAGCGTGCTCACACACACAAGTGTGTACACAGGTGTACAAACAAGTACTCACAGACACACACTATTTTGGTTGGCTGCTGCCTCTAAACATATCATGCATTATTAGTTATTATTATTAGTATGCTGCTATGTGTCATTCAATATTTATTATTCTCTTTTACTGATGCTTATGTTGGTTGTTGCTGTGGTTTCCCTGCTGTGTTGTTTGCTTTGTGCTTTTTGTACTTTTTTTCAGTAGGTGGTCAAGCAGATTTTAAGTGTCATTTCTCCCTCCTATCCCTCTTCTCCTCACATTTTTTCCCTCTTCTTCAGTTAACTCTCCTCCCAACTTTTCTTCTTCTTTCTCTTTCCTATACCCAAGTCCTGTCTGTTCTGATTGTAATAACTTAAAATTTAATAAATAAATAAAATTCGAATAAACTATGACAATTAAGTGGACCAGTATAGCAAAAGCTGTAATGGTCCACTTGGGAAAATAAATCTGATGGGCATTTGTCTTGGCCTTTTGACAATAATTCTGATTGCTACAGTGGCAGACAGAAAAGGCAAATGAATAAATAAATAAAAGGTTTTTGGGCTGTGAAGAACAAACTCACAGCTCAATACTTTCTGGACAATTTAGGCTAAACAACGAGTAACACAGCTAGTAACAAAATGTAGATTTAGGTGTAGATAAAATGTAAAAAGAGCAATAATTAGTTCACCAACAGAAAAATTAGAAGCAATATTACAAAACCCTCTGTGACCAACAGGGGCTAATTTTAAATCATAAATAACACAATGTCAAATTTAAAATTCAGGGGGTTTTTTTGGCCCAGTCACGTTTAAAATAAAAACAAAAAAGTAGAATGGCAATGCAAATTTCTATGTACGTAGATAAAAATTAGATAGAAATTTGCAAATCTGTTGCTCTCTGATTTGCAACAGATTTGTCATCTTGCATTGACAGTTAATCACTATATTATCCCAAACAGATTGCATATAATTCCAAACATGACCGCTTTCAGTTGAAAAGAGCAGGCTCATTCCGTCTTGACTCACCAAAGTTGCTTTACAGCAACTGACAGCATGACATCACAGACCTCTTTACTTCAGAAGCAAAAAGATTTCAAGTTGCAGTACATGGATTGCACATGGCTGGTTATGCCATGGTCTCCGACGACTGTTTTCTCTAGTCTACTTCTATCATCAATGTAGAACTTTATACTGGTGCTTGACAGATTGGAAAGGTCATATCTGAAGATGTAACACAAAATGAATGTTTCTTATGACTAAGTCATTGCCCGCCCATACATTAATGAAATTCATCAACTGTTGGCAAAATAACAAAAAAGAAACTCATTTTAATAAGTTATTGTAGAGGAAGAACAGAATTTGGCCACAGTGGCCATCTGTTTTTTCCGGCTCTAGTAAACACACCCAACCCCACTCAAATTTCAAATCTGCTGTTTGACTTGGTCAGTTTACATTTTTTTGAAAATTCCAGGTATGCACCATTAGTAAAAGTCAGTAATACTGCCATATGACCATTTAACCAGAATATTATTCTTGTCAAAGTGGAATGGCTTCTGCAAAAGCATTTAGACCATCAAGGGACACTGTCAGCATTTCCCACAAGCAAACAGAACTGTATTGATTGAATTTACAATAAGCATGGAATCAATCAAACTGCATCCCATCCATCACTCTGGACTGGAAACCATCCCATTCTGAATAACAGCACTGTATTCTTTTGATCTATCAGCCTAATCCACTCTGTGTGTATGTATGTTTTCATTTAGTCATTTTTCAAATGTGTGTGTGTGTGTGTTCTCTCCAGTGTTCTGTCTTAAACCAAATAATCAGTTCATCAGTTACTCAGCTGCATTGTATTTATAATCAAGCATTGCACTGTACATTGTAGACAATGAACAAAGACATACACTTTTGCATAAAAGGATTCACCAATCATCACCAATCACCTTCTAGCAAGAAACAAGAAATATGAGTGTGAGTAGTAGAATGGGAGAGTTGATGAAATACAATAACCACACATCATAATGATGTATATCTCCCTAAAAGGAGGGAAACTATTCAGCAAGAAGGAAACACTGTTCAACAAGAAGACAGCAGCAGGTAAGATTCAACCATATTCCTGAAAAGCTAAAATCACACCAGAATAAGAAGAATCCAGTCCATGTACCACTAAAAGTCAAATCACCTATATGTATAAGTAGTTACGCTGGCATAGTGGCCTGAGTAATTATTAGCGGACAGCTTCCCGAAACAGCTTTAATGAGTGCACTTATTTCTTGTCAAAGCCAGATAAGCTAATTGGTGACAACCCCTAACTGGCTTAAACTAATTGTTGTACCAAATAAATCACTTTTATCTCTAATTTGCAGCTGACATTGTTGCCATTGTTACCACAGAAGAAAATCAATGTTCCTCTTAGTTTTGGTAAACAGTCAGAAAAACAGACTGGCTTTATTTGAGCTTTGTCCAAGCCATTCAGTTTTCTTTTATCTCTGTTTTATCTCTCTAGCGCCAAATCACAATAACAGTTTTCTCAAGGCACCTTATATTGTAAGGTAAAAGCCCTACAATACTACAAAGAATACAGAGAAAACATCAACAATCATATGATGACCTGTGAGCAAATGACAGCGGGAAGGAAAAATTCCCTTTTAACAGGAAGAAACCTCTGGCAGAACTACGCTCAGGGGGGGCAGCCATGTGCCGCGACTGGCTGGGGTGAGTGGAGGAAGGCAGGACAAAGACATGTTGGGGAAGAGAGCCAGAGATAATTAAATGCAGAGTGGCGTATAAACACTGTGAGTGAAAAAGGTGACTGAAGAAAAAGTGCATCATGGCAATACCATGTATATTGATTTTTCTTTTTAAAAAAATAAAGTGGTAAAAAAGCACACTGCAAAAATGATTTTGTTTTTAACTTATTTTAATTTATTAACATGTGCACTTCAGTGGACATTATTAGAACAAACCAAATTCAAGAGCTGATTATGGAAATTAAAACCTTTGTAAGCAGGATATGGTAAATATACTGGTTCTTGTATGTATAGTGCTTTTCTACTCTGAGCACTCAAAGCACCTTACACAACTTGCCTCATTCACACAAGCACTTTTTTCTATGTTTTGTGTAAGTGCTTGTATCTACCATTCACACACATTCATACTCTGAAGGATGCATAGGAGAGGAACTTGGGGTTAGTATCTTGCCCAGGAATATTTGGCATGCAGACTGGAACAGACAGGAATCGAACCACCAACCTTCCAAATATTAGGTAACCTGCTGTATCACCTGAGCTACAGATATCAAAGCATGTTTAACATATTTACATAAAAACATCATAATAAAGTAGATCATGGATAAACTTAGAAGTCACTGACATTTCACTAGCTGTAAGCCAACCACTGATTACACTGGGCTTTCTATTTCACAAAAGTCCAATCATTTATGATACCTGAGGAAGGACTGTGGTTTTTTTGGAGACACAAGGAACATTTGGCATTTCACATATCTCACATATGTGTTACTGTTGCACCCACCCTTCTGCACATGGAAAGCCCTGGATTCATCAGTTCCTCGGCCAAGACAAGCTTCAACTCCAGGTACTTGGAAGAGTTCTTCTTTTGTCAGTACTGAAGCCAGAAGTTGATGAAGACCAAATCAATGAGATTGCAGTATGGTGCGAACAGTCCACTTCTTGGTCTGGCAAGATATTCTGAGAAGAAGCTGAGCATGTGCTCACATAGGTCAACCCCTCCTATGTTGATATTATATTCTGCAACCATTGCAGGTCTTGGGACTTGGATTTGCCTCTATTCTTCTTTTGACCATCTGGCATAGATATCTTGGGGCTAAATTACATGGGTGGTTGATGTCATGACAACAGGCTTGTTGTGAAGTCTCTATAAAATCATTTCTGATGACCCTTTTGTTCTCAGGATGATGTCAGTG